>NC_061509.1:255800940-255958557 GCF_022539505.1 Lolium rigidum
CGAAGAACAACGATTCATGTAGGAAGTTTCATCGAAGTGTAAAAGGGTGTAGTTGTCGCTAGGTGGTTGAAGGAACTGTTTGTAGTTTATACTTTCGAAATTTCTGGTACCACTCTTGAGATTTATGAACAGAGCCAAAAACATCGATAAACCTTCCACCGTTAGATCTAGATCAGACGATCTAGATGACGGTTCCCACCGTCTTCTTCCTTCTCGACAGCGTGCGCGATCACCCGCGACATGTGTACCTCCTCGCTTCCACCTCACTCAAACACACGCCGTTTCCCTCCTACTATAAACCAAACTCGGCACCAACCAACTCCCCATGGCGGAACCTCCCTCACCCCCCTCCCTTCCCCGCTCACCATCCCCCTCCACCTCCGCGGAATCCGAGCTCGCCGCGTCCCGCCCCACCGATTAAGCCCCGCCGCGCCGCGCGCCGTGCCCTAGATCGGGAGATCTCGCCTAGCCGCGCGCCTGATGGTGGAAACGTCGGGCGGGAGGTGGAGGCTCCACCTCCACGGCCAGCGGCGGAGCGCGGCCGCCTTCCTCGCGGCCAACAAGACCCTGCTCGCCGCCGTCTGGGTCGCCGGGTTCACGCTCGTCTTCCTCTGGCAGACCGCCTCCATGTTCGCCGGGGGCGGCATCCTCGCGCCGCCGCCGCGCCCGGCGCCCCGGCTGCGCCCGAACGCCTACAACCTCACGGACTTCGGCGCCGTCGGGGACGGGCGGGCGGTGAACACCCGGGCCTTCGAGCGCGCCGTCGAGGCCATCGCGGACCGCGGAGGAGGGCAGCTCAATGTGCCGCCCGGACGGTGGCTCACCGGCCCGTTCAACCTCACCAGCCACATGACCCTCTTCCTCGCCGAGGGCGCGGAGATCCTTGCCATCACGGTGAGATTGCTCGCGAGTAGCCTCGGTGTAGCTGTAGAACTGGAGCAATGTGGTTCATTTCTTACCATTTCGAAAACATTAAACTTCAAAATAATTGCCGCCGTGTGATGTCTTGCTAGGACAGATGACTGAAGCGATCATAAATTCACAATAATGATTCAATGTTTACTGAGAGTTTACCATTTTGAAAGGGGTGGGTAAATGCACAATGTAGTTATTACCACTATGCCTGTTCAATTCAGACTATGCTAGTTTGTAGATTGGTAAAACATAGCTAAAAGCAAGAGCCTAGTTTTGGTGGTGTTCGGTGCTTAGATTTGAATGCGTCTGTTCAGAGTTGAGTGGAATATGTTTAGCAGAACAAGGCTTCCAACACTTTGTATCTATAGCCTACCATGGTACCATGCACCGATTTCAGATCACCAAGTGTCTGTTCTGATTTTTTTTCTTGACAGGATGAGAAGAATTGGCCGCTGATGCCCGCACTGCCATCTTATGGGTATGGGAGGGAGCGGAAAGGACCCCGTTTCGGGAGTCTAATTCATGGACAAAATTTGAAAGATGTAGTCATTACAGGTCTGTTTTTTTTAATCTGAGTAAGCTGTCAACACCAGCTTATAAAGCTGTGCTGTCTAATCTACTACAGCACCTTATCGTAGATTTGTTGGTTAACTATGAAGCAACATCAGTGAGGGAATTGCATGATCTGCATATTAAGCAATCTAGTGATAGTAACTCTGTACCAGCATGCCTGACCGAGTGAAATAACATATATCAACTACTTGACCTGTTCTGGGCCTCTAGTCTGAATGTACTTGATTTCAGTATGCATGCATTGGATTTCCCAACCATTCTTAATAAATAGAGCATTACATCCATACCTTGAACTGCATATTATGTAGTGATCTTGATTCTTGAAGTGCAATAATCGAGTTCACTGAAACAGCAGTACCTGCACTTTGTTGGTTTCACTATGCATTTATTTCTGATTTGTGTTACTGTATTATTACTAAAACCGAACAATGATGATATTGCTATGCTACTGCTTCATTGGATGATAGCTATCTAACTGTCGCTTCCTTTCTTCTTTCCACTCTGCTAAATAGGATACAATGGTAGCATAAATGGCCAGGGTGAAGTTTGGTGGTTGAGGCATCGTAGAAGAATGCTGAAGAACACAAGGCCTCCACTTGTGCAACTGATGTGGTCCAAGGACATTATTGTCGCAAATATAACATTGTTGAATTCACCTTTCTGGCACTTCCACCCATATGATTGCACAAATGTTACTGTTTCTAATGTTACAATCTTAGCTCCTATTTCTGGTGCTCCAAACACGGACGGCATAGATCCAGGTATTCATCCTGCACCTATTTTTTTACTGACTTCCATTACATCATATGTTTCTTTGGAAACATCTGGGCGTTATTTCACCATGTAGGAAGATTCTTATCTTAATGACAGAATTTGCTGATCAATAAACCATTGTAGGTATCTTCAGCTGACATATATTTATGTACACTTTGCAGACTCTTGTCAGGATGTCCTTATTGAGAATTGCTACATATCTGTTGGTGATGATGCAATAGCTATAAAGAGCGGGTGGGATCAGTATGGGATTGCATATGGGCAGTCATCTTCTAACATTTTAATACGCAATGTGACAGTCCGTTCTTTGGTCAGGTATAAATTGCTTTGTCAACAATATGTATGTGCATTAGTCTTCTATTGCAAATCCGCTGCTCAAGACAGAGCAGTAGAGTAGAAGGTTTTACACCAGGATGAGCTTTCACATTCTTTTGTATAGAATGTGGAGTATTAGCTGGGGTATACTTCCCAAAAGTTGAGGCTTACACTATTCCTTTTGCCTTTGTGCAGTGCTGGAATTTCAATTGGCAGCGAGATGTCTGGTGGAGTTGCAAATGTTACAGTGGAGAATGTACGCATCTGGGATTCAAGGCGAGGTGTGAGAATAAAGACTGCCATAGGAAGAGGAGGCTACATCCGCAATATCTCCTACCGCAACATAACCTTTGACAATGTTCGTGCTGGGATTGTGATAAAGGTTGACTACAATGAGCATGCTGATGATGGGTATGACAGGAATGCCTTCCCAGACATCACAGGCATATCATTCAAAGACATACATGGGCAGGGTGTCCGGGTTCCTGTCCGTGCTCATGGCAGCAACACCATCCCTATCAAGGATATCACCTTTCAGCGTATGTCAGTAGGCATCAGCTACAAGAAGAAGCATATTTTCCAATGCTCCTACATAGAGGGGCGTGTTATTGGGTCAGTGTTTCCAAAACCATGCGAGAATTTGGACGTCTATAATGAGCATGGACAGCTTGTGAAGCGTGCGGCAATGCTGAACAGCACAGAAGTTGACTATGATATATGATACACAAACAATATGTTGTAGCAGTTATAGTTTTTGGATAGTGTATCTTTTACATTTTTTTATAGAACTGTAAATGCAGAGAGGATTCTCCTTTTCGTAGGTTTGTTTAAAGTGTCTTATATGTGTCTCTACAATGATATGAACTTCTGTTGTTAGAAAAGGTGGAAAGGAGCATTTTTTTTTTTCGAAACGGATAAAGGAGCATTGTGATATTATAAGGTTTTGGCCTTAACTTTCTAGTCTATTGTGCTACACTGTCTGATAAATTCTACCCCTATGTAACTACTGCCTGAAGGGTTTTACTTTCTTTAACCTTAAAGTTTCTTTAATGTACTGCTGTACTCCCTCTGTCCACTAATATAAGATGTTTTAGGTTTTAGTAGATTCATCTATTTTGGTATGTATCTAGTCTACTTTTAGTGTGTAGATTCACTCACTATGGTGTGTATCTAGTTCACTGTGAAGTGTCTAAAACATCTTATATTTGTTAAACGGAGGGAGTATGTATATTGATAGCTGTGAATGCCAAGGTGGTGCCAAATTTTCTTATAGAGAATATTTTGTAACTTTTGTTTCACTTTCAACTCCCTCACACCTGGAGTAGTAAGTCGGAGAAGGTAAAGTTGTTTCTAAATGCTAATTGTTAGTAGCATGTTTATTTCATGAACTCATCTGCCCCCCTTTTTTGACAGTGGAAACTACAAGGATGCATATAGGAAATTAGAAATGCAAGAAAAAGCGAAAGCTGTGATCAAGAGGAGGTTGACCTTAAACCAGAACTGGACAGAGGTCGATCCATGGGACTACTCTCGTGCTTTCTCAGCCAGGTGATTCATCCGTTCCATCACATGCTTCTAACCATTCCATTGTTCCCAATTTGTTCTGATCTCTACGAGTACACGTTTCTATCGATTTCACTAAAGAGAAGAGCACCCAGAGCGAGACATCACTGGTTTCTGCGGCTCTGAGAGATTTTAGGCATTTTATAGCCGGTAGCTATCAGACCGAAGTTCAGATAGCTGGGGATTTGCTGATCTTAGCCCTAGAATAGATAAGATCCTTCATGCCTATCGCTGTTGTTGGATGCCACACATCAACAACCACATCACGTTTACAAACATGTGCTCTTATTTATTATTGCATTGTCACTGCTGTCATCATGACCATTTCAATGTTATTGTTTATCTGTTCAGACTACTGACTTGGTCTCTGGATCAATTACTATCTAGCTTGACAATTGGAAGTAAATGTCTATGTTGATGTTTATTTGGGACAAACACAATAGGTATACCATTAGTTTCTTAGTTTAAGTGCTGTTGCTTAGATATTTTTTTGTAAAGAAATACACCTATTTTCCTGCAAGATAATCAACCCTGTAAATTGACCTTTCTGTAAGAAGGTTTTGATTTCATACTATATTCCACCGATTTTACCTTGGAGTGTACTGTCTCTATTCAGTTAGACAGTTACTTTCTTTATATGAATATATATTTTAGTCTAAGGGAAAAATGTTGTACTAAGAAGAATCCATCACTTAACCAAATCTAAATAATTGCATAGTACGTATATATACTAGAGGCAGTCAAAGTTAAGAGCAATTTCACTTTCATGGTTCACTTTCTAGAACATAGTGTATTTCTGAATGGAGGTAATAGTTGACTTCTAAATGTACCCGCTTTGATTCTGAATCAACCCAAGATTTGCAGCGTCTTCATCTTGATTGCATCATGATAAGCAGTGAGATCACATTGTAGGCAATTAAAACAAGCATTCTGTGCGGAGGGTAGAAGAGAAGTCTATTGCATGCATGTGTGTGTGTGCTTGTGGTCCAGACTCCAGAGCAGGATTTGATATCCGGACACGTGTCTTTGCCCTTTGGGATCTTAAATCTTGTTTGCTCCTGCGTGCTAGCTAAGCGTCACAGTCAAAAGAAGAAGAATGTCCTAGCTTGATTGTCGCAAAAATAAAACTAGAATAAGTGTAGGTGGAACCCCAGAAGAATGTGCCTAGTTCCCACATGTTAAGCACTGTTTCTCAGCTTGCCCCATTCCAGTTGGTTCCATGCTTGCTGACCAATCATTTTTGCCATGGATCAGGCTAGGAGCGTTCTCTATCAGTGACCCTCCCTTACTATCATTGAACTTCTGAGAAGTTTAGGATGAGTCTGCCTGGCGGTGGGCCCTAGCAAGACACGAGAGAGGCATATCTTGAAGCTGAACTTAGGTATATATATCTAGCCGATCCGAATGATGTGGCTTTTTTTTTTTGCTCCTGCGTGTTGGCTACCACTCCCTGGTTGACCTACTAGAAGTACAATAAAGGCAGGAACCCCGTAAGAGCAACTCTAACAGAGCCCGTAAATCCCGCCGGAACCGAACTTTTCCGGCGGATTTACGGGTTCGGGCTGAAATGCGCGCAGATCAGAGCCCGAAAAGATGGGCCGGCCCGAACCGGAAGTTCGGGGCCCGAGAAACTCACCGCGCGGCCCCTATTAAAGGGTTCGCGGAGGGGAGTTCGGTTCGGAAACCCTACTCCCCTCCGCCGCTCCCTCCCGCCGCCGTAGCCCGCCGCCCCCTCCGACGAGCAATCCCGGGCGCTCGGCCTACGCTCCGCCGCTACGGCCACCACCCCGCCGTCCGAAATGACAAGGGCAAGACCCGTGGGTAGGGGCGGCGGCCGATCCGGCGCCGGAAGGGCAATTCGCCGTCCGCCGGGCGTACGGGCGGACACGGAGCGCGGTAGGCGGGCGCGCTCCGACGGCGCATGGAAGCGGGCCGGTCGCAAGTGGCCGGACGCAATGGCGGGCGCGCTCCGACGGCGCGCGGAGGCGGCTGCGGCGGCGGCTGCGGCCGCGGAGGCGGCTGGGGAAGTGGAGGAGCCCCTCGCTGACGGCGGGTGCAGCCCGCCGCTGCCGCCATTGCCCCCGAGCGGGGACGACGACGACGCAGACGGACCGCCGCTGCTCTGCGGGAGCGCCTCCGGCGCGGCAGCCATGGAGCTGGCGGCCCTCGTCGTCGCCTAGCAACCGGCGGCGTCGAAAAACCCTCCGCCGCCGCCCGGTGACAGTAAAGTCGCCGGGAATCTTAATTTTTAGTCTAAATAGGTCCGTAGTACGTAATTTAGGTGCAATGCGGTTGTATTTTGCCACTATTTAGTGTGAATTATGATCGAATCCAGCGTGATCGGCTGAAATCGACTTCAATCACGAAACTTGTTTTCCCGCGTCGTTTGATTTTCTCGAGTTCGGTTTGGGTTTACAGTTTCTGTTCTGCGCCGTGCCCAAATGCGCTCTCAAATCGTTTTTCGGAAGACTGAACTCCGTTTTTTCGGTTCGGACTAATACGGGCTCTGTTAGAGATGCTCTAAGAATGTGCATAGCTAGTTCACACATATTAAGCACTGTTTGGTGAACTGTTGGTTCTAGTTTGTTCCATGCTACCAATCATTTAGCCATGGATCAGGGAAGAACATTCTTGACACTGACGTCCTTACTGTTATTATTCGATTTTTTCGGAAGATGCTGCTCCCCTAAGTTGAGCTTAGGATATTGGAGAGCGGCGTATCTTGAGATTTAGCTTGAGTGGAATATTATAGAAGTTCTTCATATTATTCTCTTACCATTTGATAAGCTCTGGTGACCACACTATACATGTTTAACTGGAGCAGTTAATGTTGCACTATTTTTAATCAGTGTAAGTAACCAATAGTTAGAGAAGCAGAGCCCCCACCCAGAGGCCATACACGCACGCTACTCACGTGTGGGTGATCTGGCCAGTGTTGTGCAAACAAAAGTGTATCTGGGACAGGTTGACTGACCTTTTGCCAAAGGACTAAAGTACAGCACGGAAGAAGATTCAACTCGTTTTCTATATAGATCAACATGAAGTATTCTCCTACAGATACACTTGGTCCTGCTTCTAGTACTTTACATGTACCCATTGTTACAAAATTAATTCGGCAGAATTGACATGGATGAACTTTTTTTTGTAACTCATCTGCTGCTTCAGGATATTATAAGAAGAAGGTGATTTATTATTGGTTTGGTGCTACTAGACTTTCTACTATAGTTCAGTTACTAGTAGTGATGACGGATGAAGAAACATTGGTGTTGTCTCCATCACGAGCTCACACGCTGTTCTATTTCCATTAATTTGGTGAACAGTGTATGAAGAGGGGTTCATGGACAGATATGATGATGATATATTCTTTGTACTCAGAGCCAAGTTGTTGCTTGCGTGGTTACTAGAGGTGGTTGTAATCACTGTACACTAGAAATCAAACTCAGCACGCTGTGTATGCTTTACCAAGACAAATCAAATCATTCTTGAGTGCATCGATATGGACCCCGAGCTGTAGGGAGCCCTTTTGTTGAAAAAACTCGAAAATGCTATTTAAAGGTTTCTGTTTTTTTTTGCAGATACATACAAATGTTATCCAGAGCCTCTATTTTTTTTTTTGGACAGTTTTGCTGTCCAACATTTTTTTTACAGGATCTACTTATTTTCAGGTTCATTATTGGTATTCTTTTAGGTTCAGTTTATTTTCAAGTATGTTTCCATTTCTGTTGTACTATGTGATTATGTTATAATCATATATACTATTATTCATCGAGACAATTTTGGTCTTTGCATCATTTTTTTAGAGTTCACCCTATCTCAAATTCTTCCCGTCCTCCACCATTGGTCAAATTTGAAAACCTAATTCCGATGAAACTTCAAACGTACATCGTCCCTCCGTCTTATGAAAGTTTGTCTTAGAGTGATGGAGTACTAGACATCAATGCATAATTGCATATTTTTCAAAAAAATTGAAGTGCAGAAATTGAAGCTATTGATTTTCTAAAAAAAGGGCTCCATATAGCCACAACTCCCTTTGAAGTTTTTGCTTTTTTGTGATTTTGTAATCCCTCTGTTCCAATGAATAGTGCTTGTATTTTTTCTTGAAAAGTAAAGCTAAGTAAAGTTTGATCCAACTTTTAGCAAACCTATCAACAAAAATAATATTGTATATAGATCATATGACAATATATTTCATGATGTATCTAGCAGTATTGATTTTGTATTGTATATGTTTACGATTTTTTCCAAAAACTTTATCAAACTTTACATAACTTAACTTTAAAGAAATTATATGCCATATTCATTAGAAAGGATGTAGTAGTATTTTGTTAAGGAGGGTCATTTGGTAAAAATATCGACAAAAACACACCACCTTGAATCAAACCACATGTTTGACGCCTCTGTGTTTTCATAAAGGCAGAATATTATTTCATCAAAAGGAGATGTTTCCATCAATAGTTCAGCTGTTTGTAGAAACTGTGTCAATCTCAATACATGACCCGTCGGCTCAGTGTTTCGAGGTACTTGTATGGATAAGATGTTCGTACCTTCATAGGTTGAGTATATACGTGTGTATGTGAGCATGTGTGTATTATGTTTTTTTTTTCTTGCGAAACAAGTACAAACATAGACACTCACACGTACATAGATGGTGCTGGCGGAGAAGGTCATGAAAACTGAGATCGGTAGAAGAGCAATGGTGGTCGGATCTTGGTGGTGAGGTGAAATTGGCTTGGAGCTTCGTGACTTCGAACAATGATTTGTATATGGAGGCGACTGCACATGAGAAGTTCAGAGTTCTATCTTTCATAGTGAAAATCCAAGGTCTGGTCTTAATTGGTTGTGCCTGGCAATATTCTTGTTGAAGGAATTGTTTTGAGAGAGAGGAAAAACCTAAGATCTATGATTGGGCGACGACAGCGTTTGTGCACTGTTTCATTCTTGGAGGCATCCCTTATGGAGAAGCTGATCTTCTGGTGTTGTCTTGGTGGTGTCAGTGTTGCTGTTTCGAGTTTTCGATCTCTGTAGCGAGACTTTTTTTTTTGTAATTCTTTTTTTTTTTTGGCCGTGTGCATCCTTTATGTTATTAGGGCATGATGTTATTGCAGAGAATGAGTGTAACTGGTATCTCCGCGATATTAATATATGCTCTTTATCGAAAAACATACATGCACTCACCATATGAACATATTGTTTCTCAAAAAAAAAAAAACTGTTTCTCAAAAAGAAGCGTTTTGAATACTCTAGATGAAATAATCTTTCAGTGTTGACGTGATCGAGATAGCATAGGACAATACACAGGCAACAGCTAGTGCGCGTGTCCTTCTCAGCGTTTCAGTTGAACTGTTGCGAGACAAAGGAATCCGACCCGGAGTAGACAATTGGTGTCACGCCACACACAGTGGATTGTATACTCGTTCGGATCTTGCTTGCTATATTGGCACATGCTTGAAATCGACGTCCAGTGTGTTGTCTATAGCCTATGCCCCTGCAAGTTGCCGGTGAATATGCACCTAGGTTCTAGGGCTGGTATTGGCCCACGACTCCACGTAGGCCTTATTTCTTATTCCACTGATTTTGCACATGAAATTCAGTGTGCATGTAGCTAACATATATCCCTTGTATATTCATCAACCATCATCGTTTTGTTTTCGGGGAACCATCATATAGGCTATCTCAAGAAAGTCAGAGGCATACATATCATGTGGAAGTTGACTTCTTTTATAAAATAATCGAACGCACCATTTTAAAGCAAATCCAACGGTTATAGTTATTTTTCTTACTTGCATCCCACTTGCAACTTAAAAACTCGGTTGCAATCCAACTTGCAATTTATATGTGCACGAGCCACGATACAGTTGATTGTTGGGAGAACTAATTTAGTTCTCAGCTGAGAACTAGCAAATCCCTTAAAATAATTCTAAAGAAATTTGTATTTCTGAGGACACATACATACAAGTTTTTAGCTTCACGCTTTACTGATCCGTTTGAGAGAGATACAAATGAGACAAGAATAAAGCGGCTGCAAACTAAATACTGTAACTAATAGTGTCAAAACTTAGCAAATGCACTTATTTTTCCGAACCTAAAAACTTAGCAATGCACTTATAAAACTCGTAGCAATGCACCTGAAGCAATTTGCACGGATGGAATAGCAGCGACAGCATGTCGACTAGTATCTGAGGTAGGAGTCTCTGGGGTCAAAGCTCCACAGAGAGGCACTGGCGCCATGGTCACTCTCCTCCATCAGCATGTCATCTTCTACTGGAGGCGGCGCCTGCAAGAAGTCGTAGGCATTGCCGCCCCAGCCGGCCATCGGCGAGAAGATCGGCGGCTGGTGCGCCATGACCGTGCGCCAGTCCATACTGCCGTCCTGTGCCACCATCTCGCCGCCGCCGAAAATGTCCATGCCGTGCCCGTGCTGCGTGAAGAAGGGCTGGTCCATGGACAGCGCGGCCTGCGCCGGCGAGCAGTGGTCGTCGTCCAAGAGCGCGGCGGCCGCCTCCCGTGCCGTGACGGAGACGCGGTTGGCGTGGGACAGCGCGGCCGCCTGCACCTCCTCCGGGTCGATGCTGTGGCGGCAGGGCGGCGGCGGCGAGGCCGGGAAGTTAAGGTCCGCGCCGGCGGCGTGGGGGCCGCGGAGGCAGACGAAGGCGGCGTCGAACGCTCGGGCGGCCTTCTCGGGCGCGTCGTAGGAGCCCAGCCAGATGCGCTCCCGGCTGTTGGGCAGCCGGATCTCCGACACCCACTTGCCCCACTTGCGCCGCCGCACGCCCTTGTACTTCCTGCCACCGCCCTCCGTTTCCGGCGACGCGGTGCTGCTCACCGGCGGCGAAGACAGCAACGACATGGCACTGCTCGATCGTATATGGTGGCCGGAAACTAGCTAGCTAGTTGAAGCTCGCGTCGTGTTGCTGTACGTCGATGTCGAACGCTGGCTCACCGGTGATGCTGTTGGCGGCAGGGATGGCGCAGCTACTTATAAGGTCATGCCGTCGCTCGCCGGGGCCGGTCGCGCGCGGCGCGTTGACTCGAGGATGGCGCGTAGGGACGGGGACGTGCATGGTCTTAGCTAGCCTCCTGGCAATGGCATGTCCGGATTGCTTTGGGAACGCGTGGAGATTCCTGGGCTGCTCGGTGGGGCCTCAATCGGCTGTCGTTTTGGAGTAGGTTCTCTCTTGTCTTACTTGTGATTGTTTCTTCAAGGACATGTGAAAGAAGGGTTTTGCTCATCTTTGGCTAAGAATTAAGTTAAAATTCTTCTTACTGTTAGATTTGTATCGTGATCCATGCCAAAAATAGCTCACAATAACATATTCTGAATTTTCAACCTTCCAAGTTGATATTCTGAATTTCTCATCACCCTCACTTGTCGTGCTGCTGCTCCAAGTCGCAGAGAATGGCATGTAAGCCGAGATCTGAGGACTAGTAATGGTGGTTCGGATTACTCCCTAGCATATAGATTATTTAAAAGGGATAAAAAAAGTGGCAAACCATTTAGTAAATAAAGAATCTGGATGAAAATATGATAAATAAGGTAATTACAATAGAAATCTCAAACTACGGAGTAAAAGTGAATTTCACTCGTCGTAGATAGAGGACATGTAATTAGCTAATTCCATCATATCACAACTAGTTAACTTTTGGGACATGGTTTTAGTCAAACTTTTAAATCTATAGCTAGATATCATTTTAATTATTTAGATTGTGAAGATGAAAACCATAGGTGCTATCTTTACTTCAAAAATGACCATGGGTACTGTCGATAATTAGTTTGTAGTTAGAAAAGCTGTGAAAAATTTAAGCACGACTGGGCTTGTTTATGAATAGACACTTAGAAGCCATCAACCGAGCATCCACACGTGGATTACACCCTAGCATATTGATTCTATTGATCTAAAAATATATCATATTGATTCTATTTGCTTATAGTGCACGGAGTTCGACCCGCTAAGTAATCATTGCAATCACAGATTTCTAGTATTTGATATATAGCATAACATGCTCAAAATGTTGATACCGTATTTACATAGTGCAAATCATTTTTGTTTTTGAAAGAACTTTGGTTTTTATTGACTACTGAAAATCATTACATAGTACTTCCCGGTGCACTCCGGAATCACATCAAAAGACAAACTACAAACCGGATTATCACAACTATCAGCTAGAATATGAGTCGCAACATTGGTCTTGCTTCCATAATGTTTGAATGGAACATGTTCATGAAACCCAGCCGCCAACGATTAGATGTTGGTCACCAGTGCACCAACACCGTTCGCTCCTCAATCGGGGAACAAATGCACTGAATCATCGAAAGACAGTCCGAGCCATGGATTATATCCTTAAACCCACTATTGAAGGCAGCAGTGAGCGAGCTCCTAATGGCGACCTCCTCGGCCATTTCAGGGGTTGGAGACAGATAACTTGAGATTACCATGGTTATCCCTGAAGACACCTCCCCCCAATCCATTCGATTGTCAGTAGTAAACAAGGAAGCATTGACATTGACACAAATCAAGCCAAACGGTGGTGGAGTCCAACGTGGAGCAGGAGAGGAATCACACCTGGTAACTGACCTGGACTTGTAGCAGCATATCATGATGTTATCAATATATGCCTTGATCTTACCAGCAACACGAGCCACATGTAAAATCCCTTTGTCATTTGTAGTGTAGGTGGTTGAAAATGCTCATGAGTCGGTCACTTTGCGTTCAACATTAAGGTGCTATTTACAAAGAAATGCAACTACCTAAAGAAGCGCAATTGCAGGGAAAAAAGAGGAGATGTGCAATTGACACAAAAAGACATAGCTAAGAAGATAAAACAAGAAAAACATAGCTAAGAAGACAAAAAAGATAATAGATAACATATAACATTAAGGGTTTGTTTGTTTGATAGGATTATAAAACAAAAGAACGGGAAAAACACATGACTATATATGACAGAATGCATGTGCAAAACAAAGGATTAGAAAACATGGGAATTTTTTTTAAAACTTGGGTGTTCGATATGCAGGAATAGGCAAAACACGAGAATACTAATGAAAGTGACATACAAAGTCAAACCACATTAAAGAGTATAATTTGAATGTTTTTATTTCACTAAAGACCTCAGTCTTTTTTTGGTGTGTAGGAATCTAAAAAAGAGGTCCAAGTGAACTTCAAATTTTGCGTTTTTTTCCATTAAAGCTAGGATCAAAGGAAAAATTTCATGTTCTTTCCTTTGAACCTGACGGATGAATAGTGCCAAAAATTTTATATTCTTATGTTATTTGCGAAAAACTCAAAACTGATCCCGGGAACATATGCACCAAGTATGTATAAAACATATTTCAAAAGGTTATAAAATTTAGGAAAAAAATTCGTATGTAGAGGACATGTTTTACGTGGACATGTAAAGTTTCACATGAAACCGACAATTTTTTTGCCCTGTGTAAAAAGACAAAAAAAAAATCTGGAGAAATAGACAATTTAGCACGAAAATTTATCTTTTTTACACATAGCACAAAACATGTCGATTTTTGCTGAAACAATTTTGTGAGCATGTAACATTTCAAGATATACACGAGATATTTTTTATATTTGTTTAACATTTTTAAATATCTTTAAAATGCATTTTAAATAAAGGATGCATATGCACCCGGGTGTAGAAACACCTGTTATGTTATTTGTCCACTTTTTTGTTTCAATCAAATCAGGCTTTAAGGACAAGCTAGGTGGACTATGTTTTTTTTAGTGTGAAGCAAGGGTCGTTCAAGTCAAGAACGTATGTGGTATCTTCTTTACCCTCAAAACTGTGTAACTCCAAAATTCAGTACTGCCTCCGTTTCAATTTAGTTGAGATAATTTTGCATATATATCTAGACATGCTTTTGATGTGTAGGTTTTCACTCTTTTTAAAAAAGTGCTGCATCAACTAATTCGAAGCGAAAGTGGCAGTTGTTTTGTGAAGTGTGTGTCTACGTTGTTTTTTTTTTCTTTTTTTTGAAGGGAGTTCGTGTACAACATCAGCAACAAGAACGCACACGCACGAACAGAGGAAGGAAACACACACCACACGGCGAGATCGGAGCCACCACGCCGCACACCTCCTTCGAGCTCCAGCAGCAAGCCACCGGAGAGGAAGAAGGCGAGCTTACCTCGCACCGAAGACGACGGCCCGACCAACCTTGTTGAAAAGCTGCATGATCCAACCGACGCAGGCGCCAGCATCTGAACGGTGAACGACCATCAGCTCGAAGCCGCCGCCAGCACCACCCTTCTTCCACAACGCCATCCGAGCCCGCCGTCGAGGAGGAACTTCCCGCCTGCAACTCCCACAGATCTTGAGCAAAAGCACCGCCTAGCACCGAGGTGAAGGCCGAAGAACCCCACGAGCAAGAGCCAGCTCCGCCGTCATGAACGCCGGCTCGGGGGGAGGCACGCCGCGGCTCCAAGAAGCGGCGGACGCGCCGAGGACGACGGATCTGCATCGAGCCTCCACCGGAGCACCTCGAGCAGAGGAGAGAACCGCCGACACCAAAAGCCTCTCCGGCAACGCCACCACCTCCACAGCGCCGCCGGCAAGCACCCCACGCACACCTAACTATGTACACGCCGGGATCCATCGATTCCCCACTCTCCCGCCGCCGGAGCGGCCGTGGAGGGCGAGGAATCAGCCGGATCGCCGGCGGCGAGCTGGGTAGCACGGAGAACACCCAAAAATCGCCCTTTATCACTGTAGACGGGGATAAGGGAGGAGGTTTTTTTTTTTCTGATCAAACAATTCCGCCGACTTAATTAGTAATACCCGACTACCTGAGCCAAAAGCCCATTCAGAATTCCATACGGAACGATCGATCGTTCAGTATTTGCAGCTGAGTGTGTAGCCAAGAGAAACGATAGCAAACGCCGGTTGCTGTCAAAAGCGAAATAGATCGAGAAGGCCATCGATATCGATCGATTGCCCAGTATTTCCATTTTTCTTTGATACCGTGTTACAGCGACCTCCGGCCGGTAACACTGCACTCACAGTTGGCTGGGCGGGCGTCTAGCTAGGTGGTTAGATAGGCTGTCCACTCGATCCAGTGCCGTTATGAACCTGAAGCTGGCGCTCAGGCCGGCGAGATTGATCGAGTCAAACGTGCGCCCACAGCAGTGATTTTATTTAACTCGTGCGAGCTGGAGGGAAATGTTGATCAAGTCACATGAACTTTTTCCGCCGGAATGTGATTCCAATACAGTAAAGATCAAGCCGAGCAGAAAGTAGGCGGTTAAAGATGCAAAAAAAAAGGTAGGCGGTTAAAAACTTTGTGCCCATGGAGTAACAACGGTCGATGGGCGCGACACATGTAAGCTAGCCACGCAGTTGGAGTAAGCAATCAGCTAACTATTACTCATAAGAAGTTTAAGAGTAGTACCAGCGCCAGCTGCTGGCTATAAACCAAGTGACATGTCATCTATAGCCAACTTAGAGCTAACACATACAATAGTGAACTATAAAAATGTAGTACTTTATCAATGTATGGTTCATCTTTCACTCTTACAAAGTGCCTAGGAGCACGTGCTAGAGCTGGCTCTTGCATAAGGCTGGTCATAGTGCATAGTATCATATTGTAGTATCATGCATATGATACTTGTCTATGATACTATCACTATAGTGGGTAGTATTATAGAGTAGTATCATAATTTTCTAAATTTATTGTTTTGTAGAATCCCAATACAAAATGTGTATACAAGATCTATTTAGTATTAGCTTTTCTCGTAATGTGCGCTATGATACAGTATCCACCTATGTTACTCTAATCTTGTCTCTCCTCATTAATTAGATGACACATCAGCATTTTTGTGGGCCTAAGATGCATGATACTACCTAAGATACTAGCACTATGGCCAGCCTAAGACTACTCATAGTGGGAGTAACTTCACTACTAGTAACTAAGTGTCCAACTCAGCAAATTTGCTTATGTGGCAGTGAGTTAATGAGGAGAGAGGGGGATGGAGTAACATAGCTAGTTACTGTAACATCACACTTCTCAAGATATAATGAGTCTATAAGCTAATTAATGAAGACATATATGATACTACTTTGATGTTACTAACCACTATGAAGGTAGTAACATAGAGTAGTAACATGCACATGTTACTACTCTATGTTACTTCCCACTATGACTAGTCTAAAACTGCTCGTATTGAAGTAACATAGCTAGTAACATCACACATCTCAACGCATTTTGGTGACATGGAATGCTAATAAATGAAGAAAGAGAGTGAAGTGATAACTAGCTATGTTACTATAATATCACATACCTCAAGGCAAAATGAGTCTACAATATAATAAATAATACAGTGCATGACACCACATATAAGTTACTACCTACTATGAAGGTAAACCTAGATTAGTAACATAGCATATGTTACTAGTCTAAGTAACTCCCCACTATGACCAGTCTAAGAGTCCACTCTCCTTCTCTCCTCCTCTCTCTCCTCCAACTAAGCAATAATATATTATTTTAATTCTTATAGTCAGCTGATTAGTACTTATTGTACTTGCTCTAAATCGGTGTGTTACAACATCTTATATTTATGCATAGAGGAAGTACATTCATGATCTTTTACCTAGCGGGACCTCATTAAGATCACGTACGTACTCTACCTAGTTCAATCAGAATATGATCCCAGTTCAATCAGAATATGATTCGACGAAAATGAATATGGAAATTGTATTTTAACAATGTGAAGCAAAACGCTAGCACGTATGATGGATCGTATGGGGCTAAACTCTCCTTATGACATTATTTCGTGTTAAATGTTGTCACCATGTCAAAATTTTCATTTTAGCCGCCCCAAGGTGGGATAGAGCCAAACGCACACAGACAAGTGATTTTATTTAACTTCTGCGTGTTTTCATGCGGTGCCACCACTAGCAGGTGATTCTATTTTTCTCCGTATAAGAAAAATCATGCTTCCAATTTCATTTCCATCTATTATATACTAAAAGCATAATACGAAGGTGTAAAATAGAGACACCACGTTAAACCACATGTACTTAATTATTTTGATCCGTCCATCATAATTATAACGGCTGAGATTTAAAGTCAGAAAAAGTTACGTAAAATATAAGTATGTACAAGCTATCACGTTTGTGTAAAAAAGTGACAATAAAAGATGGTTTATTAACACGTTGGTGCAAAAAGGAGATAATACCTAGCACTATGGGCCACCACATATGAAAGGCATGGTAGCTGGACTCTTTGGTTTACACGTGTATATTTTCTTTACGTGGACTCTTGGTTACACGTACAGTTTTAAGAGGAAAAAATCCTCTTTCTTTACGTCTTCTTCTGGGTCCAAACACAAACACTTGGTACATAAACAATTCCAACGTCACCTGTATCCCCAAGTTTGTACAGAAAATACGGAGTAAACGTTCTCTTCTTACCATGCGTCGCACCAGGAGTCATGAGGTTTTGTCAAACAGGGGAGGGTTCATCAAACAGGCGCCGCCGGTGCATGTCGGACGTCACAAACCAGTCGATTCCTCTACTCTGAGGTTTCGCCGGACAAGAGCTCCCGGTGGATGTCGGACGCCGCGAACCAGGGTATATTCCTCTACTCTGAGTCTTAGGCGGGGCCGATGCACAGCGGACGTCACGAACCAGGCGATTCCTCTATTCTGATAGACGCCACCCAATGCAGGCCGAACGCTGACGTAATTACCAGCTGCCTGCATCGATCATAAGTCTACCAAATACAAGAAGTGACACTAATTATGTAGGAGAAGATCAAATTTATAGATGTAAATTATGTGCACCAAAGGCAAGCAGAGGCTGGGCTGCATTGCTGCGTAGAATTCAGTACATACACATGTGCCTGGTACTATTTACTATGTTATGCATGCATAGCCTACATATATGAATAAGTAAAAAAATTTTTGACACAGTAGAGAGTTTTTTCCCTACTATAAATGTGTCAAAAAAAAAATGCATGAGTATGTCGATAAACAAATCTCTACTATTCTGCAATACTTATTGGTGTTATCCACGAAAGAGAGAGAACGCATTGATCTGAACTGGAAAGTAGATTGGGCCGCCCCTTTGATGCTATGCAGTATAACATATAGCATGTGAGGAAACTTTCCACGCCGCCTTAATTACATGCTTGCGGACCAAAAAAATTTATTACACTGAACAATACGTATAAACTAGGAAGTAAAATTCACCCTTAAATTAAATGGAACAACTCGACTAGATGGTGCAATCTGTAAGCAAATCACTAGGTTATATATAGAATGTTGTAAAAGAATATCTTTTTGTTTAGTGGAACTTTAACAATAAACCGATTCGAATTAATAATACAATACAATCAAAGATATATTTTATTTATCGTAAAAACTATTGTGCCGAAGAAACTTATTTTGGTTGCCTTAAAAATAATATCAAGAACCTAGAAACAACTGGTTGACATTGTGTACACAACTAACACACCACCTATCGCGAACTCACAGTCAAAATTTGAGTTCGATGTAGTGATGCATTGCAGTAGACAAACGACACAAATCATCAATAGAGCATGTAATGGTCATAAACTCTCTAATAAAGTACAATTAAAATATATTTGACAGGAATGTCATAGGGAAGTATTCTACATCCACATGATTCAATGTTCCACTCACATGCGGTGTTCATTAGCAACGTATTTTACGATGATTACAGATTGGTGTTTTTAGATTGCATAATGTGAAATATTACATTTCACTCACTTTCGAGCCAATTAAGACAACGCCCTCGCATTTGCGAGGGCCACCATACTAGTTCATTGAATAACTGTTGAGGACAAAAGGATGTACAATTTCATATTACTGAAAAAGGGAAGTCTAGACAAGAGGAGATAGAGCAATTAACACTTTTCTCTTAAAGTCCACTCGACATGGTGCTTCATCAAACTACTATAATTGCATCTATTGATATTCCAATGACAATCTCCTTTTCAGTGTATGTTATCAGGCGATTTCTTAGAAATTTATCTTCCATTTTATTCTGAAGCCTTGTTTAACTAATAGCGAAGTTTGGTACAACAATATATTTCTCTTCAAAATTTTAACACAATAGGCAAAAAGCCCCCATCGTAGATCATCAACACAAGTTTTGCCAGAGACACTGTGGAGGATTGAAAGCCAGAATTCTTTTTGTCATGATATTCATTGTTGTGACCCTAACTAGGACATTGTTTCCCGATGATGCAAGACTATGATTTGGTCATCATGTCTCGGCCCTTTGCAGTGTGTGATATCGATGAGATTATCACTGTCATTGACGTGTATACCCAACATGAAACACAACATAAATCTTGGAAGGTAGGAATGTTAGTAGAAGAAGGATGAGCCATGCAAACGAGTTTGATTTTCCCAAAACAAGTTAGTATAAATTCTTCCCCTGTATTTGTACTGAACTTTTGGACTTTGTGATAAGCCATCTTTCCACTAAGTGTATGACCGTTTCACGGTTACATTCTTTGATATGTTATCTTAAGTACGCCATATTCATGAATACCTAACATAATTTTCACTGAAATTAATCATGCCATTAAGTATTAAGGTACACATGATTGTGATATTGTTCTAGTTGTTTATTATTACAAGACACTTACTTATGCTAAACTGGAACTATATTTTGTCGCAAAAAGTATTTTATTTTATTTAAAATTTGGGAAAGGAAGACTTTGACAATGAATTACATCCTAAATCAAAGCAAGACAAAATTACCGCTCGATCCACAAATCAATTTATGCTTCTTAATGTATCATAGTGTGTCGTTTATTGTGGCCTCCACCCTACAGTATCGATCCTTAAATATCTAGTATATCTATAGAACTTGGCATAATGTTTGTGAGTTTATAAGTGTAGCAAACTCAAACATTCTAGAGTACAAGACTATAAAATTTAGATGTACTAAAATGTATCGCATCTCTTTTGCTCTAGCTTGCTGCGTACCGGTACGTGCTCGTTGTTGTGATGGCCACATGCGTTTTCAACTTCCAGTGGATTATATACTAGGAATCCGACCCAGAATGGACATATTGGTGTCACTCAACACACAGTGGATTATATACTAGGATCCTGCTTGCTAGGGCCTATAGTGCACATGCTCGAAAACGACGTTCTGTTGCACGTTGCATATGAATATGCACGTAGGTCCGGTGCTTCTGTAGGTTTTTTTTTCAGCGTTCACTTGCTAAATTCATTCTGCAGGCAGCTAAAGCAATGCAACCTGACGCAATTTGCACGGCTCGATTAATTGATCGGAGCAGTGACATCATGTCAAACTAGTATTTGAAGCATGTCTCTAAGGTCGAAGCTCCAAATTAAGCGAAGCGCTGGCGCCATGGCCGCGCTCCTCCATCTGCATCTGCATGTCACTGTAGAAGAGCGGCGGCTGGTGTGCCATGACCGTCGATGCCTTCGTCCTGCGCCAACACCCACCTGGACGCCGCCGCCAAAAATGTCCATGCCGTGTCCGTAGTGGTGCTGCGTGGCAAACCATGCATGGCTCAATCGATGGCGCGGTGGCCGTTGCCTGCGACTGTGAGCAGTCCATGACGACGGGGATATATATGGTTGGCATGCGAGAGCGCGGCCGCCTGCACCTTCTGCGGGTCGACGCTGTGGCGGTATGGTGGGCGCGGTGAGTCCAGGAAGTTGAGGCCTTCAGCGGCTGCGCTGGCCTGGTGGCCTCTGAGGCTGACGAAGGTGGTGTGGAAGGCGCGCGCGGATTTCTCTGGCGCATCGTAAGACCCCAGCACTACAGGAATGGGAGTATACGCCGAGGGCCAGACTATACGCTGACGGCCAAATGTTGAGGCCATCGGGGTACGGCCTCGTCGGAGCAGCTCCGAAACTCAACCGTCGGCGTAGGCGAGCCGTCGGCGTAGCACCAGCATGACCTCCCCTCCCACCCGTGCCGTGACGGCGTATTTACGGCGTCAGCCAAGACGCCGAGGGCCACCCTCGGCATAGGCCATCCCCCTGCTATGCCGACGGCCACCCTCGGCATATGATTATTTATTTATTTTTTTCTCTCTCATATTACTCTTATTATGTTTGTATTATTTATTTACTAGTCTGAATTATGTAAATATGGTTCTGTTTTTTAAGAATTTGTAGATGGCATATGTAGGTCCCACGAGTGAGCTTTTCGCAGACGGGTCAACCGGAGCCAATAGGTCCAACATCTACTATCGATGTACATATGTCCTAAAACAAAGGAAAAAGTCCATTGCTAACTCTAACTCTAACCCTAACCCTAGAGGTAGATCTGCGGGGTCCCCGCCCTAGGGTTTCCCAAGATACAGATCACCGGAGCATCGGAATCGCTGGAAAACTTGTATTTGTCCCTAACATATGTGTACAAGTGTGATGTAGGTTTGGTTAACCTTGCATGTAACCGGCGTTGATGATTTTCGCATACATGGGCTAGCAGTTGGTAAAATCCAGGATCTGTATGTGCAAACTCCTGCCACGGCTCAAACGGAGCCTATTTTATGGTAAACAATGCCCAACCTATGGTTTCCATGTGCATATGTCCTAAACAAACCAAAGCAAATAAAAAAGACCATTGGTAAATCCTCGCACGGAGAAAGCTATAGGGGTAGATCTGTAGGGTCCCCGCCATAGGGTTTCCCACGATACATACCACCGGAGCGTCGGAATCGCTGGAAAACTTGCATATGTCCCTAACATATGTGTACAAGTGTGATGTAAGGTTTGGCTAACCTTGCATGTACCCGGCGTTGATAATTTTCGATACATGGGCTAGCACTTGGTAAAATCCAGGATCTGTATGTGGAAACTCCTGCTACGGATCAAACGGAGCCTATTTTATGGTAAAGTATGCCCAACCTATGGTTTCCATGTACATATGTCCTAAACAAACCAAAGAAAATAAAAAACTTCATTGGTAAACCCTCGCACGGAGAAAGCTATAGGAGTAGATATGCAGGGTCCTCGCCCTAGGGTCATGGCCGGCGGCCAATTCAGGACGGTGCCGACGATCCTAAGCTCGCGTGGACGAGTGAGTAGTTCAGTTCGAACCAGCACACAGAGGCGAAACGGATGGTGACGGCGCCGCTTGAAAACGGTTACTGGAACCCTACTGATGACCATGAAACGCGGCGCTCTCCGGCGAGCGATGGCGATAGCGAGCTATAGCGCGAGCTGGGATGCAAAAGGAAGCTCTAGAGAAGCAGATACTCACCTGGATGCTCCCTGGACTGTCGCCGTGGTGGATTGAGGATGGCGGCGATGATACGGTCGCCGTTTTCCTCTCAGAACCATGGAAGGGAATCTTCGATTTCTCCTTTCTCCGGGCTCCCCTTGATGAGTGACTTCTCCAGGAAGATCAGCACGATGAAGCGCTTCTCCGGAGCTACTCCGTTGGCTCCGGGGTGGTCGGAAATGGGGGAACGAAGCAGAGGCCGGCGAGCTAGGGTTTCCAAATTATCAGGAATCAAGAGGGGAAATGGCGTTCTAGGGTTCCTCTATAGCGGCGTCAAGGTTTCATAGACGATCAACGGCGGCGGCGGGCATCTTGGCGTAGAGGACGATGGTCGTGGCGACACACGCATGTGCTTGCTCGATCGGGAGGTGGAAGACGATCCTCCCGTCGTTTTTTTTTGTTGTGAAACGGTATGCTGGGTTGGGCCGTGATGTGGGCTAAGGTACTGGGTTGCTGTTGGGCTACTCCTGGGCTGGGGTGGCCTGCTTCGGCTGCCAAGGTGAGTCTTCTCTCTTCTCTCTTTCTATTTTCTTTTCCTGTTTTATTTTTCCATTTTGAATTTATGTTTTTTCAATTCACTTTTGTGTGCAGGTTCCTGACTATTTGAATTCCACCAAGATTTACGAAAAGGATCCCCACACCTCTTTATTATTTAGAATAAATATTTAACATTAGATTATATTGGGCTTCTTATGAGCCTTAACCAAATCTTAAAATAGGTTTAATAATATTAATTGGTTTCTAATTAACAAATTTTAGTCTTAAAATTATTTGGTTCATGTTTGAACAATAACCTAGTGATAGCTAAGATTTTATTTGGTAGCTCATTGCAATAATTTACCAGGCAAAGGTTTATTGCTGGAATTTAAGAATGACATAATTTCATGTGCCTAATTATTTCTAAGGGTTGAAATATACTTTAGGTTTTATTCCAAAGTTATTACTATGGATTCCTTAACACATTGATTTGAAGTTCCTAGATACCTCATGTGATTCTTATAAGTCATGCATTTACTAAAATGGATACTTTATTTATATGGTACATAGCAAATTTGACCACTAAGATGGAAAAGGTAGGGTTTCCTATTAGTTTTACACTAATCACTTAACTGGCATTTAATCTTGAGGTATATATGGCTTGGGTTTATATTTGTGATCCATGATACACAAGTTAGGGAATAATATTTTATGTAGGGTGGATCTCATGTTAAATGGTCTAGTGTTTTGCATAAGTTTCACTAATTGACACACAAGTGGGCATGAGGTGTGGTAGGGTTCTACTTAGTATCACAAGTGATGCATAGATTGGAACTCAAATGTGGTCTAGGGTTTTAGTTGTGATCACCCAAGTGATGCACAAACTAGGATTGGGATATGGGCATAAACTATGGTTATGTTTTATTGGCTAGGATTACTCTTCATCACCTTGATAGGATTCGTGTATTAAGTCAATGTTAGGGTTGTTCCAAGTATTTGGATAAGCAGGGTTTAGGTGAATGCCATTACTTCTCCACTCAATATATGAGGATTGGTCTAGGGTTTATTACTAATGATATACCTATCATTTCATGTGATGGATGGTATCTGATTATCACATAAGTTTATCTTATCATCTAAATCTACAAGGTCTGATTATGCATTGAACATGAACAACTTATTCCTCACTAATCTCTCTTTATCATTCTTCTTATCACACTCATCTTGATTCTTAGGGTATATGATCATTACCCAATTTGTAATGACCAAAGTATTGGCCTCCTAATGGTTCATTAGTGAATCAGGGTTCTCCTCTCCATAATCAAGTAGTGTTCAATATACTTGAATATACACTTCTAGCTTGAGCTCTCTTAGATATGTAGGATTTCTCTAGGGTTTATGATCATTACCAAGGTGTGAAGATCATAACAATGGTCTCCTAACTAATCACTAGTGAAGTAGATTCTCATTTACCATCAAGTGTTGGCTAGGTTAAATAGTATTAAGTTCTTAGCTTGTATTCTTATAGCCATAATTGGTATCAATGACTTACCTCACTTGGATAGGGTTTAAATGATAACCTAATGTTCTACTCAATGGATGGTGTAAACACATATATATATATAGATGATCCTCTCCTTTCTCTGAGGCTTAGTAGAAATGAGTTTGGAGAAACATGGTTGGAGTAATCAAGGTTTGATAAAGAACTAATGTGAATGTACTTGACATGAATTCAAGTACTGTTCACACCGTAGGGGTTTCCCCTACGGTAGAGGTGTCAAAAAAAAATTCAAGTATTGTAGTTGAAAATATATACCATGGAAATCATGGTAGGAATATTTATTTAGTAGAAGACATGGAAAAGATAAGTAAAGAATAGTTTCTTGATCAATTCTGTTCTTTGATTTATAGTTGAATAAATATTCATGTGTTGTCGTAAGGAATGTCATGTTGGGAATCTTTTATAAGATCTTGTAATTGACCCTTACTTAAGGTGTTGTTATTGTAAAACTAATCCCATTTGATCTAACCCATAGATCAAATCATGTCTACCCAAAACAAGGTTTTAACAAAGATCATAGTGAAATTTATAGCGCTTGACTTGATGATCTACTTCAATTCCAGCAAGTCAAGTGAAACTCCAGTTACTGTGTCAAGTTTTACTTGAAACCGCGAAAATTCCCGGATTTTCTATGCATGAATGAAATGCACACTTTGATATTCTCTCATTTTGTAGCCTCTAAACCTGGATATTACAGCATCTCTGCCACATTCCAAAGTGTGAGTATTATATTGCCAACATCATGCCCGCACTTATAGTCAAGAGTATTAAGGTAACAACCAATAAAAAGTAAGCTGCTTTTCAAAGCAATCGCGTTGACCAAGATCGACTTTAAAATGAATGGCATGCTTCTGCTCACCAATTGATAATACTCCTACCATATTTATTAAGATTGTGGAAAATCGTGAAGTAAACTCTGGTAGTCCAAGATTCAGACTCCCTCTGTTTATTTGACCAGTGGCAAGTAATGTCCAGCTGCACTTCATCATATTAAGGGATTACAATAAACATACTTAAAAGCCAAATAATTGTGTTCGGGAAGTGTGTCTTGCTTTTACCTGGAGCATTCACATGACAACCTCCATTAGCGCCGAAGACCTCAAGTGTATGTGACATGGCCGGTTGAAAATAACACACACTGTGGAGTGAAGGCTTCTTTCGAATTCTTCCACCCTGTTTAGATCATGTCATCCTCGTGACAATAGAGAAATGATTTTCTGAGTTGCTCAGCAACAATGGAATCCTTCCTGGTGGGTTGGTACTCCTTAAAGAGAAATAGTTCATGTATGTACATATGGAAAAAAGAGTTCAAGTAGGTAAAGTACCAAATAGCTGCCCATCACTAACACTACCAACGCCATGTGAACAAAGTCAATGTAAGTTCACTTGGAATAATATTTAGGACATAGAGCCATTCATATGTTCCTTACAAAAAGGACATTGCAAAATGGTTCATGATAAATATAAATTGTAAGCACCAATATTGTTTTCTACGGAAAGTCATGGAAAAGCTAACCTTGATGATATACCAAATTTGTGTTTGCGTCAAATCCAGTCCCATTTCCAACATCAACAACCATATCACCTTAAGGCTAACTGGCTTAATAATTTCTCGAGCCTCATTTCCTTTGATTTCCGTCAAAAGATCATATATATACCTGGTGATATTGGTAATGCAAAGCGAAATACCCAGAGTATATTGCCCAATCTTATTCTTGTTCTCAGGTTTAAGGCTGATCATGGGCTAAGATATAGAGATATGTATAGCATCATAGGAGCGACACAAGAATTGACAGAAGTAGATTTTTTTGTTGTTGTGGTAACATAAACAATTTTGACAAGCACTCATGGATTTTCCCCTGCCCAACCTTCATTACAACCTACATCGCTTTAACTCATTTTGTTAGGATTTTAGTTCTGATGATAGCACAAGTTGTTCTCTGGGATTCCTCAAGTGTTACATCATGTAGTACTACATTGTATGGTATACACATATATGATCTTAAATTCCTAATCTCAAATTACTACTTGTAGCATGCACAATACCAGCAACGTACGGCATAATCCGCCCCCAAATCAGAGTAGTCTACCGAGCGAGCGTGCTCAAATAGAGAGAACCAATCGAATTAGAGGAGGAGGGAGGATGAGCTCGAACATACCCTGCCGCCCTGGCACGAGGACCTGGTCGAAGAAGGCGGAGGTGCCGGAGCGTGAGGAGCCGTAGTCATCTTCACGGATCCTGAACTGGATGGTGCAAAGGAATTTCATTCTTTTCTCAGTATTCCTTGCTGTAACTGAATCACCAATAGTCACGGAAGCCTCCCACACGGTTACCTCCTCCAGCGCCTTTATGGCGGTGGCATCGCCCCAATGTTTCATCTTCCTCACCACCCGATCTAGTTTCATGCGAGTGTTGTTACTGGGTTGTGGGCCTATGGTAGCAGCCACGAAAGCCTCCCACACGACCATCTCCTCATGCGCCTCCATGGAGGAAGAGTCGTCCAGCCGCTTCCAACTGTAAATAGGCATGACACAAAACTAAAAAAATGGGAGAGGCAAGTTCCATTCTAGCATAACAGCTTTGCTGAGTCAGGTAGCCCGTGGAAGGCATACTCATTTACTGATGTGCAAATACTTTCGGAAATCCATCATAGTAGAAAGAAGAATGATAAGGAGCCGCCACAATTATCATATGATGCACCGTCCTGCGATTTCATTCGTAGTAACTGATGGCTGAGATGACACTGCAAATAATTACACTACATTATGAAGTGAAGAATGCAGTCATAAGATGATTGATATGCATGAAAAAGGTTTCTAGTGATCTATAAAAGAATAATGTTTACCTTGACCAATGTTCTCGCAAAGTTCAGTACACATGCAACAAGTTTGGAAGCAGCTCTCATCCTAGCGATACCTTCGGCAGTGTGTGTGTTTGGCGTACAAGAGGTAGTTCTTGCGGTATGTTTGCACCCACGTAGAAAGGTCTTGGAATATGTTCTGGTACATCAAGTTGCGGCTAGACCTTTCCACACCTCAAAGGTGGTCTCTTCTTTACCTTCACTGAACTTTGCTCTTAGGAGTGTGGGCAAAATCACTAAATAATAAACATAAAGCGTTGTACTGACTTAGAACTCTGACTCAACACTTCAAATAAAATCTTAAGATGTCACACATTAATACAGTTCCTTACATCAGCATACAACATTGACAAGTTATCAATGACAAAGCCAACCATCAATAACAACAAAATGAACATTCTTCTTCCTTTCGTCCTCGGTAAGGCTAGGAATTGATTGTTTTTTAAAACAGTTATTTGCGCAATTCTGCTTAATGCCATTCTTGATTTTGTGGCTTACATTCATTTCACTTTGATTTAGTACTTTGGCCCACTTAAGACTAGTTCAGCAAGAAACGCCATGCAGTATTATTGAGTTTTGAGCATCATTGCATCAACCAATGTCGTGCAGAACTCAGCTATAAACTCTTGAAGCAACGCGCTCTCTGGCCGTGCAGCGTCTACGGGACGCATTCGCGATGCAAATTTGGGCCACGTTGCATTCTCACGGACATACCGATAGGTTTGCGTTGGACCGTTGGGCAGGAGGTCAGACCCATTTTTCATCCGTGCTTACATCCATGGCCACCTACTGTTACTCTACGCTGATAGTCGCCGTCGTGTACGATCGTGAGCAAGGATGGAAAAGATGTCACATGGGTTGTATCAATCTGATCCTTGATCCCCGCGCCCACAGCTATACTGATCTATAGTAGTTAGCTTATAATTTTTGACACCGATGTAGTAGCAAGTTTGTTACACGTCAGAATCAAGGTGAGCTAAAAAGTCGGAGACGATCTATATTGGTTAGCTTATATTTCTTGACACCGATGTAGTAGCTAGTTTGTTACACGCCAGAATCAAGATGAGATAAAAAAATAGGAGGCATCACGATGGCGTTGTGCACCACGGTTAATCGGATGAGATTGTTGTGCGGTGGCATTTGAGATGTAAATATTGCGAAGTGTGACATCACGGAAAGTGTGACATTGCATGTTTCACCTTAATAGTAAAGATTGTGCCTAGTGATATATGCTAGATCGCACACAGTAAGCAATGCAATCAAAAGACCGATCTTATGAAGACTGGACAATACATTTATACTTCGATAATATGTAAAAATATTGTTATGTTTGAAATCATTTTGAGACTACACTTTTGATTTATGATATTTTGGCTATATCCGTGTTTTGCTAGGTTTGTGCTACTAGGTACTAGGCGTGGCCAGTGGTGGCTGAAGGTGACAACCAGTAAGCATGTTGTAGGGCCGGAGAAAAGTTGGTAGGCTAGACAAAAACAAATTAATCTCAGTTAGAGTAGACATAGATAGACGGTTATATTATTGGTTCCTTTTTGCTCCCTGATCGCCATGTTCTTTATCTCAAAAGCCAAAGAGAGCCAGCATATTGATATTTCCCCCTGGTACCGTGTTAGCAGCGACGTCCACTGCAGCGAGAGTCAGTGCAAGCCCGCCGATCTGGCCAATGTACCCCAGCGATGTGCTCCTCACAGCGGTGAGATCGAGTCAAACCCGGAAGAGGTGATTTTAACTCGTGCTTGCAACTTGGCCACGTGTCCGTAATTCTATTATATCTCTTCCCTTGCAAAATATAATACGTACTTTCTCCTATTCATAATAAGTGACTGAATTTTAGCTTATTTTTAGTTTAAATTTGAATTAAGATCCTGACACTTCTACCGGAGGGAGTATAATTTAGATTGCTCCTTCTGTTTAATATGTAAATACTTACAAAAACTCAATAGAATGTTTGTTAGACCAATTAAATAAGATACCATTATTTTAATTAATTTGACCTATAGGAAAACAGTTTTCACACCGTCGAGGTCACATGTTGGTTTTGTGCACATGACCTTTTTTTTTAATCTGGTGGGAGTGGGACTTCACTAAGATCACGTCAAGCGGTAAAGTGGCTTTAACGAGAAGATGAATATAGTAGTAACTCGATCGACTAGCTACAAGACGAGTAAAGTAGCTAGAGTAAAAAAACAAAATAATTAAAGTAGAGTAAGCCATAAAGATCGACATCTCAAAAACATTTCCATCTATCTATAAACTCTAGTAAAATTGTACATATCAACCAGGTAAAGTCAGAATGTGCAATACGGCTTTGAGCTGATGACTCTAGTAATTCAATGGACGACAATATATGTATTCTAATCATATATAGATGTTTGTCACAACACATAAATTTTGTCTACTAGATGATACTCCAGTAAAATAAAGTCAAATGTTAGAACGATTCACCTATAATCGTACTGTCTAGCGAATTTGTGATACATAACTTGGACCACAACAATAGAATGAGCAACCCAAAGTACCATATCCGTCTCTAGCGGGACTTCACCAAGACTGTTAAGCAAGGTAAAGTGCTTTAATTGTGACGATAATTCGAGTAACTCGATTGACCATGACAAATAAAGTATCTAGAGTGAACAACCCAAAGATCGTGTCTTTTTTGAAGTGCACGCACATGCATTTTATCTACTATTGGACTTTATTGAAATCGTAACAAGCACGTAAAGTTGAGACATACATACATGATTGCAGGCTGGTGGACTATGGCAACTCAATCAACATATTCAAATTCACTTGAACAAAACAAACTTTTATAGACGTTTCTTGAGACATGTGGATTGTATAACTCGATTGGACTCCAACAAAAACGGTTAAAGTGATTCTAACATGCAAGCGTATAGTGCACTATCAGTGTGAGGTTGTTGTATGGTAACTCGGTCCGTGTTACCAGAGATGAGTTAGTTAGAGAGTTGAGTCAAACACGTAGAGTTGAAATGTGCGGATGCGGTTGTGAGGTTATTACTATCGTAACTTGGTGGATGACAAGAAATGCATTGTAATCGGTTGCTCGACGCAAACTTATATAGATGTTTGTCACGACACACAAATTTTGTCTACTCAATGAGACTCGGTAAAATAGAGTCAAAATGTTAGAATGATTCCACATGCATGTACTCGTGCTATCCTGTAAATTAGTGATACATAACTAGGTCCACGGCGACAGAATGAACAATTCCATATCGTCTCAAGCTAGTGGGACTTTACTAAGACTATTAGCAAGATAAGTGTTTTAATTGATATGATAATTCTAGTAATTCGATCGACCATGATAAGTAAAGTATCTAAAGTGAACAACCCAAAGATCATGATCTTTTCTGAAGTGCATGCACATGCATTTTATCTATTTGTGAACTTTATTAAAATCATAACAAACACGTAAAGTTGAGACATACATACACGATTCTGAGCTGGTGATTAGCGTAACTTGATCAAAATACTCTAATTGATTGAACAACGCAAAATTTTATAGCTGCTTCCTGAGATATGTGGATTTTATCTAGTCGATTGGTATCTAATAAGATAGAGTCAAACGGTTGAAGTGATTCTAACTTGTAAGTGTATAGTGTACTATCACCACGAGGTTGTGATAAGGTAACTTAGTCCATCTTAACACACACGAGTTAGTTAGACAGCTATAGTAAAATATACGTATTTGTATCATTTGTTTTTCACGATTTCTTCTTTATTGCCAAAAATCTATGTAGTAAATTGACTACATAGCTTTGAATGTGGCCAGTCCTTGCTTTACATGTAAGCCATGCGTAAAAACGTTTTTTCTAGAAAATTCTGCTACCACCGATCGATAAAATGCATTAAGAAAGCAAACTCATAATTATATACCCCCTCCGTTTCATAATTCATATATTTGGTTTAGTTAAAAAATTAAATTAAAACTATAACAAAAATCATGGAACGGAAGGACCATCTGATTGGATAGACTTTATTCAGTATCGAGGAAATAGCAGATCACACAACTTGTTGGTGCTTTTTTTGCAAAGAACCACAACAATGGTTTGTTGTTGCAAGGAACACCACATTTTGTTTTAATTTTTTGCACAGAACACATAAAAGTAATTAAGCAGCTTGATGGTCAATCCGTTAGTTAGGCTTACTGTTACGCGGGCAATTCCTCTCGGTCTACCGCATCGTCAGTTTGGACCGGCCCAAATGCCATTTTTTTTGTTTCGTTTTAGATTTTCATTTTTATGTTTATTTTTTAATTTTCAAAATCAGAATATTTTTAAAAATTAAATATTCTTAAAATCCAACCATTTTTGTGATTCCGCGGGACCATGAGGGTCATGTCGCCGGAACCCACGCGTCTCTGCTGCTGCCGGCGCCGGTTCACGGATTGTGATTCCCCCGCTGCTGTCGCGTCTTTGATTTGGGGGCGGTGTCGTGTACTCCTTCACCTTGCGCTTCGGCGCAGTTTAAACTTCTGTGTCAATGCAATTGGACTTACTAAGTGGCGGAATCATAATCTGCGAACCGGCGCGGCAGCAGCAGAGACGCGCACGCGAGTTCCGGCGGTACGACCCTCCTCGCTCCGAAGCCGGAGGTGAAGGAGGAGGAGGATGAGGAGGAGGACGAGGAGGCCGTGAAGGTAGCGGAGTACCTTGGACAACAACGCCTCATCGACAGTAGCAATGACCCGATGACTGCTCGAGGTACTTTGTCACCATCTAATGAGAAAGGGTGGCATAAGCCTTGGGATGGAGGTAGTATGTGTTGATAATATGCATGTGTAGTTCATAGTGTTTTATAAAATAGTTGACTATTACAAAAAAAAATTTAAAAAAATTGGTTGGCTTCTAAAAGTATGCAATTTTTAAAAATATTCTAATTTTGAAAATTAGAATAAATAAACATAAAAATAAAAATTGGAAACGGAACAAAAAATGGTAGTTGGGTCGGTCCAAACTGACGATGCGGCAGACCGAGACGAATTGCCCGCGTAACAGTAAGCCTGACTAATGAATTGGCCATCAAGCTGCTTAATTACTTTTATGTGTTCTGTGCAAATAATTAAAGCAAAATATGGTGTTCCTTGCAACAACAAACTATTGTTGTGGTTGTTTGCAAAAAAAACACCAACAAGTGGTGTGATCTGCTATTTCCTCTTCAGTATCAGCATATATTACTACGGTAGTGAGCGGCTGATTACACGAGAGGAAAAGATACACGATTTGCTGCGATGTGATGACGACCCTGCCTGCATGCACTTACGTACGTGTGTGGTGACGACCCCTCCTTGCCTTGTGTTGCCCCGACTGACCCGGGTCTCTTCATTTTCTGCGGAGAACACACAAGTGTATACACTCTTCTGAGGGAATGTATGCAGAAAAATTGAGAGAAAACACCAGGTAAAAACCATTACAAACTTTTATTTTTCTACCGACTTCTCAGTCAGTTTTATGATTCTTGTAGGTTACTATCAGATGACCTCAAATGCACTGATCACGCTCTGGGTATTTTGTGACAAATTAGACGAATTGTGGTTTTGCTAAAATAAAACACTAAACTATTGTGATTGTGTGCAGTTCAATTTGAATTATAATCTCGGTGCACAGTAGGACCAAAAACCGGATCATCAACTAACAGTATCATGCCAACAACACAACCTTGACAGGGCCAAGAGATAGAACGCAAGAGTACTTGAAGCCAGACACCAAAGGGTACCTCCTCATTTCTCTTCATGCGATGCATTCAGTTTTCCCTGGAACAATTTATGATCAAAATGCTGCGGCTTGCACCCGCACATGCCTGGCGAAATCTAGCTCAGGAGAGGACAGCCATCAGATCGGATACCCTCAACACGATATAGTTTGTGCCGTCAGCACCCTTGAACTCGGCGCCGGCGTACTTCGAGTACAGAACGGAGCTGCCTTCAGAGACCGGCAGCGGGATCCTCTTGCCTTCCTCGTCCAGATGGCCTGGGCCGACGGCGACAACCTGCACCAACCAATTTGTTATATCATTAGCAAGTAACTTTGAATAGTAATATATGCAAAGGTATAGTTCTGACATGATGGTCCAACCGTGCATCTCAGAAGTCAGAAACATAGGCATCATATAGATAACAAGACTGTCGAAGAGAACTAGTAACGGAGTGGATGACTGACCGTTCCAATAGATGGCTTCTCCTTAACACTATCGGTAAGCAGCAGACCACCAGCAGTTTTATCTTCAGCTACAGCTACCTGTTATACGAGAAAGAGGCAGAAATTATTGTAACATGATTGAATGGTGAACTATGCAGCAACCTGAAATAGGATCTTTCATGCCCACTTAATAGACAACAGTAGACTATCCAAGCCACACAAACCAAATGTACATAAATAAATATATATATGAGATCACTACCTTGATAAGAACACGGTCACTAAGAGGCTTCATGTCTTTCGCATCATCTGTCTCCAGAATACCAATGATATCGTCCTCTCTTAGAATCAGATGGTTGGCATCATTCAACTCCACCTCTGTTCCAGCATACCTTGAATATACAACCTGAGCACCAACCTACATAAGTAGCAGATAATACATGTTACAGGTGCCATTTTCTTGCCAACCATTAGTAAGAAATTGTCGGTATTAACAAACATCGCAAGAAAACATATAAACAATTGAACAGTATACAAAACTGGGATAACGTGCGTAAAATCCCAGAATCCAAAGAGATAAAATTCTAGCTTGTTTTTTACTGAGTTTGTTATAGACAAAATACTAGTCATATAAGAAAGGAACAAGCAGGCTGCAAGTCACAATTTTCTACCAAGAACTATACCTTGATGCCGACTTCCACTTTGTTATCCCCAAAGATTCTTCCCTCTCCAATAGCAACTACCTCACCGCTCTGAGGTTTAGACTGAGCAGCTGAAGGGAGCAATATTCCACCAGTTGTCTTGTGCTCAGCGGTCTTAGTCTTGAGAAGTACTCTGTCGGCCAAGGGCTTGACCGTCGTGTACTGCAATGGAATAACAGAAGATAATTTCAGATCCGCAAGAATACTGACATGGAATTAGAACTAGACGCTCAACCAAAATGCTAAGCAGAAAACCAACATAGCTGCTTGCTGGACTCTTTTCTTTTAAACATATGGTCCGTTTCATGTCATAATCAATTGTTCATAGCAGCTTCCCGCCCCTTAATTCCAGTAGAATTTGAATCGTATAAACATTATGTGCAAGCTTAGAGAAACCATTATTGACACACCGCAGCCTAAGACCTTCAATTTTTCTAATCACTACTACGGAGTATAAGCTAACCTCTAGTCTAGAAAAAAACAGGGTGCCACCTATATCAGCAATCTCATTATTCGACTTGACCCCTCTTCTACATATTCCAGAACGATATTCATGCAACGGAACGGGCGAGAACCACTCCTCGTGGAAAATAATCAGCAAAACCATGGTGCATTGCACGGGGGAACGCACCTTGGGGGCGACGACGGTGGCGGCCCTGACGACGAGCCCGCCGACCGCCCTCCGCGCCGGGCGGACCCCGACAGCAGCCGACGTGGGTGCGCGGAGGCCCTGGACTGGGGCAGCCGCACCGACCGCGGAGCCGCAGAGCTGCACCGACGCCATTGCTCGAGGATGGAAGAAATCCGAGCTGCAGGAGAAGAGGATAAACCCTAGAAGCAGAGCAGTGGGAAGCGGCGACGACGACGCAGAGCATGAGCCACCAACCGCTTTATCTTCTCGAATTGTCAAAAAAAACTTAATGGGCTGAGCTAGGCCCATTTCACTTTAGGCCCAGAGTTCCAGGTGTTATCAAGCCCATGAGACTTTGGCCCAGTTTGTACGTCCGTCTTCCTCTTTGGCTCCGGGCAGCAGAGGAGCAGCGGCGATCGCCACCGCGCCATGGGCGCCGCCTCCCCTTCCGGCGCCGCACTGGCGGGATGGACCGTGGCGGCGGTGCTTCTGCAGGTCGCCGGCCTCTCGCTCTTCCTCTACGGCTTCTTCCCCGTCAAGCCCACGCTCCCCGGCTTCAGGTTCGCGCCTCCGCCTCTGCTCTGCTTTTCTCTGAGGCAACAGGTCGTATTAGCTTCGGCTGACGCGTGTCTGGTGTGGGGTGGTACGCAGTGGCGCGGAGAGCTACCGGGCGCCGTCGTGTGCTCCTGTTGGTGGCAGGGAGGAACCGGCGCTTCCTCCGGATCAGCTCAGATCCTTGTACAGGGTAGGGCATTGCTCCCATTCCAATTGCTCGCTGTAGACTTCAGATTCGCCTCGTGCTGTCCCAGAATGTTTTAATGTTCCTACATCCAAATCCTAAATTACCACTGTATTTCTGTTCTAGAATATTATAGTGGGGTTAAGGTTTTAAAGGACTGTAAAAAATTGATTAAGCTTCTTACATTTTGTGCTGATGTGGAGCTTTCCCTGTTACGGAAGCTTCTTATGTAGTGCTCAGCTTTAGTTCACGTTGTATATTTACGATTGTAATGCTTGTGCTTTTGTGTATGATTCATACCAGGAACTTTCTGAGGTCCCCCGTGTGTACGATCGCTTGGTGTTGATGGTACGTACATCCTAAATTGATCTGGACATTGCTGGCAGCATAATCCCTCTATGACTATTTTTCTTACCTTTTAATGTTTGGCATTTTGAGTTTATCAATGTCAATTTAGGTAATAGACGGGCTACCTGCTGAATTTGTACTGGGAAGAGCTGGGAAACCTCCGAGCAAAGAAATGATGGAGGCAATGCCATACACACAATCTCTGTTAGCTGGTTGCAGAGCAGTTGGTTATCATGCAAAGGCTGCACCTCCAACCGTTACAATGCCCCGACTAAAAGTAGGCCTTACTTTACCAAAAGATATCTATTTGTGGAAATTTCCAGTGTTGAGCAATCCTAAGTGTACTTTCTTTCAGTCTATGGTATCAGGGGCAATTGGAGGTTTTCTAGATGTGGCACTTAACTTCAATACCCAAGCCTTTTTGGATGACAATCTTCTTGGTCAGAACCTCTTGCTACCTCCCTATCCCTCTATCTTGCTATTCCTACTTTGTATGCCAAATTAGCAACACAGAACAGCTTATAAGTCATAATTTTACATTTATCACAGACCAGCTTCATAGCATTGGTTATAAGTTAGTGATGTTGGGAGATGAGACATGGATGAAATTGTTCCCAACACTATTCTACAGACAAGATGGAGTGAGCAGTTTCTATGTAAGTCTTGTCTCATGCATCACATGCTTTTCTTGCAATGAGCTATGATTGAACATTAATTGTCGGAAGACAAGAACACAATTTACAGGTTTAAACACTGATTAATTTGGATTTTCGTTTCACTATCATCTGATGCACTAATCTTAACAGTTAGTTTATAACAAAGCATATGTCCATCCCTCTCTTTTTTCCAGGAATTTTTGCAAATAAATAATGAAATCACTTAGATGTTTGAAGTTTCTAGATACTTGGCATCTCCTAGCCATCTTTCGAGCTACTTTTCCCTGGTGACCATATGACACTCATTAAGGAGAGTATTAGTTAATTGGCTGCGCTTACAGATATTTGCATATTAGGCACATGAGCTTATGGATTGTTGCTTACTTTGTGCTAATAACAGTGCTTTCTTTGTTCTTCTCAGCCTGGTCTATCATGAGTAAAAAATTGTTTACAGATTTGTAACTATATTGCAGGTGAAAGATACGGTCGAGGTTGATTTCAATGTTTCTCGTCATCTGGATTCTGAGCTTGCTGCGAAAGATTGGGATGCACTGGTACAATTCTACTCATTCCTGGATGCATTTTCACTTGTTTTTTCAGTAGTGCCAGAAAATGCACCTTATCTCTCGATCCAAACTGTGTGTTTTTTGATAAGGTAACCTATGATCTCAGGTGAACACTGACAAATTCCTTTCATTGACAATTTCAGGTTCTGCACTATTTAGGTTTAGATCATGTTGGCCATATAGGAGGCCGTCGGAGGTAATACCATATCATCTTCACCTTTTCTGGGTGATTTTAGCAATGTCTAATTTTAGTTGAAGTTTCAAAATGACAGTGTTTTGATGACTCCAAAGCTGAAGGAGATGGATGATGTGATTAGAAGGGTCCATGCTGCAGTTACGAGCCTTCACGACAATTCGGACAGAACACTTTTGGTATGTTATCTTTTTTATTTCTTCAAATTTTGTTTTTCTTCTAGTAGTGTAGATTTAATGTTACAAAGAAGTCCAACATCTGCAGTTTGCCTCGAGAGATCATTAGCAATAGTTTAATTTGTATTGATAATTCAGATGCATGTTTAACAAATTCTACTCCGATCCATTTCTAGCTTATGTGGTTTAAAGATTTCCACAACTGCAGGTGTTTCATCAAAATTTCATTCACTATCTTCCAAGTTGCATTAAAGATGCTTTGGATGTACATGATTTTTTTTTTACAATTGCAGTTCTTCCAGTGATTTTGCTTTGACCCTACATTTCAGGTTGTGGTCAGTGATCATGGAATGACTGAAATTGGCAATCATGGAGGATCTTCTTATGAAGAAACTGACTCCCTTGCCCTTTTCATAGGACACAGTGTTGAGAACTCGTATTGTTCGCCTTATGACCAGAAAGAAACACTTCAAGTATGAATCTAGACTTCTCTCAGCCTTATCTCTGAATATTTTGAAGCTTGATTCCATTTTATAGTGTACTTTTGAGTTTGATAGAAATTGTTGCAGTATATGATTATTTTCACATTAAGCAGTCAGTTTTCTTTGTCGCTCACGCTGAAATCAGTGCAAATATTCAATGGATAGTATTTCAAGATACTAACACACAGCTATGATCTGTGAACTTTTTTGTCAGGTTGACCTTACTCCAACTCTAGCTCTTCTCTTTGGCATACCAATTCCGAAAAATAATATAGGTGTCTTGCTTCCGGAGCTTTTTAATTCTTTGTCAGGTGAATATAAATACCTTCAATGTCAAGTGTGTTGCACTTCCGTGCAAAACAAGTACTGTAGATAGTTTTATGCATGTGGACTTCATATTGATTTTATTAGGCTTAAGTTCTTGTTGGTTGTATAATTGCATGCCTTTTGCCGATTTTTATATCTCAATTAGATCAGAATATTGGATTGTTTAGAAATTCCTGATTAACATTATCACCTATCTGTTCTGAGATGGTGAATATATCTTATTTCAGATGAGCAAAAACTGCGGACCTTAGAACTGAACTCGTGGCAAATCTTAAGATTGCTACAGAAACAGAAACCTGCGTTCTGCTCTGAAAACTGTGTAAATTTAAAGGATGACTTTAGAGTTGATATGCTTCCTGAATCTATTGAGGAGAAGTTGTGCCATTTGCTTTCTAATGCTTTTGCTTCTCATCGGTCCTCACTTCTACAGCAAGATTCTGATTTCAGGTGAGCTTATATGGTCCTAATGTACATAAAAAGTTGTGGATATCATCAGCCATCAATGCTTATTAAAGAACTCGCTGTTTCAGGTCTGTTGAAGCATCTGGGCACTCTAGGACTGCTTTGAACGCCTACTCTGACTTCTTAAGATATGCGAGTGAGTGGTTGTCTCACAGAGCAACCGATGTAATTTTACTACCTTTCCAGTGCTAAGCTATTATACTGTACTGTTACGTGGTTTTCTTCTGAATGACTTATCTCCTTTTACTATTCGTATTTGCAGAAACCACTCTATGTACTTGTGTCTGCAATCTCCTTGATGATTATTTCATGTTTTTCTCTTGCCGGCATTATCTTTTGCGTATTTGAAAGAAAGTCGCAGAGTCAAGTTGAACGCAATTCTGAGTGTGATTTGGATAAACATTGGCATCTTGATGAGGTTTTCATTCTAATGGGGATTTTTCTGTATGTCGCCAGTCTTGGTTCAAGTTCTTTTGTTGAAGAAGAGCAGTATATATGGCATTTTCTTACGTCTACTCTCTATTTAATATTTCTCATCAAGACGGTTCAGTCAATGCTAAAAGAATCAAATTCAACATTAGTCCATAGAGCAGAAGCAGAGATCCTTAGCAGAAATAACTCTTCCTATCTTACCAGCTATAAACTAACCACGGGCCAGGTTGTTGGTTCCAAGTTATACGCTATCCTTATTGTTCTTGTTGCTGGGAGAATTCTAAGAGCATGGCATCAAGGTGGGATTAATTGGGTTCACTTTCCTGACATTTCGAAGATATTGACCCAATGTGACTCTTCTGTCGTAAAGTCTCTTCAAATTATCTCAGTTCTTGCGGTCGTAGTGTTGTATGCAGTTTCACTCAATTTATGGGGAACAAGGAGAATGCTTGTTATAGGGTTATGGTTGAGCCACCTTTCATGTGGACTTTTAGTTATGCTGCATATTTGGAAAAGTCAGGTCAACACTTCAGTACTGATGAACCATAGTACAACATCAATAGCTCAGATATTCTATGTCATCGCAAGCATTTCAATAACTTGCACTGTTCTTTTGTCGCCTTGGATATTTCCAATACATTCCAGAGAAGCAGAACCAACATCCTCCTCTGGCTTCAATCCCCAGAAAGCTATTCATTTGCATGGCATGAATCATTCGGTGTTCCTGACTGGAATAACATACACAATGTTCTGGTGCCTTCTTCAATTGCTTCTGCAGCAGCCCATAAATGCTATTCCTGTTTTGCTCATTCTGTTGCAACTTATCTCGAGTGTTATTCATTTTTCTCTGAACAAATCATTGCATAGGCAATGGGTGCAGGTTAGTTTGTTGGAGTATTTTCTTGTACTTTTGTTTTGCAGATCCATGTCATCATTGATGATGACTATTTTTATTGGCTAACTGTGTAGGTTGTTGCAATGCAATTCTTGGGGATGACCGGTCATTTTGGTCTCGGGAATACTAATAGTCTCGCCAGCATAGATGTTGCTGGAGCTTTCATTGTAAGTTGTACATATACTCTCTTTAGCGTCTCTACTTCCCCTTTCCTTCAGATTTGACTATTGAATTTTAACAGGGCATTTCAAGCTACTCGACCGTTCTTTCTGGGATTCTGATGTTTATCATTACATATGGATCACCTCTGTTGTTATACCTTGGGATGGTGGTTTATATGTCGGCGAAAGATAGCGATGATATCCGCACTCCATGGCAATTAAAATGGAGCAGCATTCTGGGAAAAATGATCGCGTTGCCCTGTTTACTTCCTTTGCTGATCAATTCTATTGCCTTGACTTCATACACTATTGTTTTGTTGCTCATGAGGAACCATTTGTTCGTCTGGAGCGTGTTTTCACCAAAGTAAGTGATCGATTAAAACTTTACAAGTCAGTGTCCAGTCACTTCTCCATTTTGGTGCATCACTATCACATGGGCCCCTTTAGAAATTATTTACTCGTATTTGATGCTTACCTTGTGTATGTGGGCTTCCGTGGGTTTCTAAGTCTAGAAACCAGAACAAGCGGCTGCAGCTATACTAGAAGTAGAACCCCAATGCTGTCCATAGAAGCTGGTACTAGAAGCACATCCCTGAAACTGCTGAACGAAACAAATGAGAACACCGAGGAAATGATGCTTTTAAGGATTGAATTCAAGTCTTCATTATGGAAACTGCTGAACAAGTAGACTGTTAGTTCTGACCAGAATGTTTCCACTGCTTACAATGGTTATTATGGATAGCTTTTTACTTAATCCAGTAAATACTGGAGTAGTTATTTTTTTCCCATGCTACATTTGTTCTTTGCCATTATTTGACCAGCTCCATTTTTTATGGTCACAGGTACCTTTATGTCTGCGCAGCAACAGTATGCACATACGCCGGAGTCTCCATCATAGCCACGACCGCAGCTTACACCTGTGCTGTATTTTCATTCAGGACGAGAAAGTACAGATCCATGTGATTATGTTAACAGATTGGTGTTCTGACTGAGTACCCATTTGCTAGAAAAGATTACTAGCACTGTCTTAGTCAAAGAACCCTCTCTGACGGCGTAGCCCATTTTAGGCCATACAACACCTGGGAAGGATGTAAACACATGTTCCGTGCCCCATCTCTCACTTTGTTGCACTAGAATTGTACTGTATGTATGTGAATCACCCCGTCTAATTTTGGAGCTACTCCCTCCGGCCGGATTAAATTGACGGAGGCTCAGGCATCAAGTACACACACGCTGGTACTGTTTCGCGTCGATTAATTTCGGCTGGAGGTAGTATATGCTATAAGTTCCAAGTTTCAACATCGTGTGTATCTGGGCTTGCTGGTTTGGTTTGCCATGGAACAGAACGATGTGCTATTGGCTTGCATTGGCACTGATAGCTAGCGCCAGCTAAGTAGAGGATTGGCCTAGTGAGTGAGAAGTTAATGGCAAGGATATCCTATATGGCTATTGGTAAAAAAGAATAGTGGTAAGGATATCGGAAAGTGTCTTTGGCTCCTGAGGTCTGGTGATCCTTTCATTTAAAAGAAATCAGAAGTTTTATTTGTAAGTTTCAAAAATATCTGAAAACAAATCTAGACATAGTCAATGATGTAACCTACAAGCATGCAAAATTTTAATGTGATATCCTTTATGTCATGGGCAACACAAGAACTATAAAAATCTGATAAATTTTTAGATTTGAAAATATACATACTCATATCCACATACTCCTATAAATATGTAGATGCCAGCGAGCTGTTGACGGCAATGCCATTTCGCCTCTCGGGCACTCATGTTCTCACCAGGCTCGCACACACAAGACCGAGACGATCTTCCCTTCAACTAGCTTTCCCTCTTTGCAGAGTTCCGAGCCCACTTCTCCATAGACCTAATAGCAAGCTGATTGCAGATTTGCAGTACAATTAGGTCGAACACGTTGCCTCCGGGGCGCAGCATACACTTGCCGGCCTTTGGTGTAGGAGTAAAAGCGTCAGATTTGTTAGCTGTACTTAATTGTGCTGTTTGAGCTTCCGCTTGAACCGTATCACTTCGAGGGAGCAGATCAAAATGGGTTACTGTCAAATCACCGAAACATAAATTGGACCAGGTCACACACAGAGGATGCATCTAGGGTGTCAATGTGGGATCCTTTCACTTATAGTGTATTAATATTCTGGTCCAGCAACATACAAAAAGAAGACCTAGAACGACCCGTGCGGGTGCACTAAGAGCTGAACAAAATGCAGCGGATCTCTATGGTGGAAGAGCACCTCCGGAAGTCCACAATGTGTTCAAATTCGCATGCCACGACTGAACTTCTGATGCCTCTCATCCCAATATTCTAATCCTAACAATCTTTGCTTGTGTGTATATTTTGTTAGCATGATCTTGATGGCTTATTGTCGTGGTATCGAAAGTTGTACTTTTGAAGGCTCTACAACGGATCCCTCTCCGTAGCATCACCCAACAATGTGTGAGCTCATGTGTGTCCTATTGGTTCTCATTTGTGTTCTATATATTGAACGCAGTGTATGATGTGCAAAATGTGAGATTAAGTAGGCATTTGTGCAATTGATGTGACCGTCCTTATTAGGTTTAGGTTGGTTAGAGAACCGTTGTATGATAACCATTTAACAACATCGCTAGCTAGAACCAACACATGATATTTTGCTAGAAAATGATAAATAGCTAGACATAGAAACTAAAAAGAAAATCTATATGGTATTTCTGAATACTTCCTCCATCCTAAAATAATCAATTGATATTCTAGGTTTGACCAAAGTCAAATTACTTTAGGTTACACCAAGTTTTCGCTCAGAATACAAAGTATTTAAAACTTATTTTTTACATGTTAGTGGGATAAATAATTGGTTATCTCGATATTTTTTAAAACTCGTAAATGTCACTTTCATATTTTGTTTAAAAAAAAAACAAGGACCACTGGTGCCCGCGGGAGCCATACACCTCTGTGTTATTTTGAATTAGAGGAAATCCTGTGTGATTTTTGAGCGTGGAGTTGTGAGAAATCCTTTTTTTGGTTCTTTTGTGGTTTGGCTGCTGGGATTGATTGCTGTCAAGAAAGATGGGGGACTCGAGTGTAGAACAATTGTGTGAGAGCATGCAGAGAATGCTAGCTCAGCTCATGGAACAAGCTCAGGCAAAATCTGCTAATGCATCTGGTGGTGTGTCTATTGCTTAGGAGTCGAATCCAGTCAAGCTTACTGGCCCAGGTGACTATTTTAGTTGGGCACGAAATGCAGAGTTGATCCTCGGAGCGCATGGATTGCAAAATTTTCTTGAGAAAGATAAGAAGAAACCTGAAGGTGTTGCGCATGAACAGTGGGAGCAGAACCAAAAGAAGGTAATGGTCTGGCTTCTAAGCTCAATGGAGAAAACAGTTCGGGAATAGGTAGAAGTCTTTACAACTGCAGCCGAAGTTTGGGTAGATATCGAAAAACAGTTTTCATGAAAATCAAACAAAATGCAAGTCAGCAGGATTCTCCATGAGATGAGGCATGTTGGGCAAGACCAAAAAACTGTGACCGAGTATGCAGGGGAGATTAAGAAGCTCTACGGGGACTCGGAGTTCTTCGGACCATTTAAGGCACATGATCCGAGAGATGTACCTCTCCTTCGGGAATGGTTTGAACTACTTCTTGTGCAAACCTTTCTCGAAGGCCTGAATTCGGAATTTAATTTTCGAGCTCGGTTAATATTAGGCACACCGATCGGCCCACTTTAGACGAGGCAATTGCGAGCATTCTGGGAGAGGAAACTCGCCTATCTAACAAGATAAATACATGTGTCGACAATAGAACAACACTATCCTCACTCACCCATGATAAACTGTATGTTGGTTCAAAGAATGATCAAGCACACACCATGAAATTTGGTTACCAGATGAAACCCATAGTGATGTGTGATCATTGTGGAAGGCCTGGTCATGTGAACAAAGATTGTTTTGAGCTGATTGGTTACCCCCTGGTTGGCAGAAGAGGCCATCATACCGTCGCAATAATGGGACAATATTCAAGAAGAAGCCTGAACGAAGCCATCTTACTGCTACTGCAAAGGAATCACCTGATGTTGCTGCAGTGGAGGAATTTAAATCCATGATGACAATAGCTACTACAGATGTCCCTGAATCTGCATCCACCTCTCATGCGAGTCAAGGTGTGAATTGTTCATCCAACCCTTGGATCATTGATTCAGGGGCAACAAATCATATGACTGGTTCATCAAAAAGTTTCTCATCTTACACACCACGTTCTAGCAAAGAATGAGTTCGTATTGCTGATGGATCCTCTGCTCCACTAATGGGTAGTGGGGCCATTAGTTGTACTCCTTCTATGTCATTGAGTCATGTTTTACATGTTCCCAACTTTCTAGTGAATTTATTGTGGGTTAGCTCAATTACAAAGGAACTGAATTGTGGAGCATGGTTTCAACCTTATTTCTATATATTTCAGGAGCTGAGGTCGGCAAGAATACTTGGGACTGGGACTGAACGAGATGGCTTGTACTACCTCGACAATGCTCCGGCACCATTGGCGCTTAGTACAAGATGCAGCCCTACCAAAGATGAGTTAACTTTGTTGCATTATAGACTTGGACATGTGTCCTTTTAGTCCCTAAGTCATTTGTTCCCGTCAAAATTTAATATCTCTTGTAAGGAAGGTTTGGTTTGTGATGTGTGTGAACTAGCTAAGCACACAAGAACAAGTTATCCTAGTACTAGTGAGAAGACAAATATCCCTTTTGAAGTAGTTCATTCTGATGTATGGGGCCCTTTAGTTGTGACTTCTCTTTTAGGAGAAAGATGGTATGTGACCTTTATTGACGGTTTTAGTAGATGTACTTGGTTGTATCTGCTAAAGCACAAATCAGAAGTATTATCCGCATTTATAGACTTCTACAACATGGTGCACAATCAATATAAGGTCACTGTGAAAATACTTCGCTCAGATAATGCGACTTAGTATGTTAACAAAGCTTTTAATAATTTCTTATCATCACATGGCATTCTTCATCAGACTACATGTGTGAACACACTGAACAGAATGGGGTGGCAGAGAGAAAAAATAGGCATCTATTGGAGGTAGCTCGGTCTCTTATGTTCACGATGAATGTGCCAAAGTTTCTTTGGGGTGAGGCTGTTAAAACAGTTTCTTATATAATAAACCGGATGCCATCACAAGTGTTGGGCTATAAAACCCCAATGGAATGTTTAAATGGCACTAATGATTTCATTGTACCTCCCAAGGTATTTGGTTGTACATGTTTTGTTCATGATTGCAGGGGTTCCGTTGGAAAGCTTGATCCACGTGCCATCAAATGCATATTTGGGGGTATTCACCCAGTCAGAAGGGGTATCGTTGTTGGAGCCCCGTTGAATGGAGATTCTTTGTGAGTATGGATGCTACTTTTCATGAAAATGAACCATTCTATTCTCTTAATGTTCCTAATTATGGTATTGATAGTAAGGGGAGGATTCAAACAAAGATAATGCTTTAGGTGGTTCCGTATTGGCTCCGCTGATGGATATTTGTCAGCCAGAGAATGGAACACAGGGGGAGAGAAGTGAAAGTATTGATGAAGGAGATGGCAATTCAACAAATCATGAGGCAAACAACATTCCGTCTGATCAACAAGTGATGGAAACAACTACACCGTCAACATCTGTGGGACCAGGAGCATCGACAAGCGAACTTGTACATCATGAAGCAATTGAAGATATTGAACCTACTTCTATTATTCGAGAGTCTCCATCACATCAGGAGATTATACATGATGTTGTTGAAGGTGACAGTAATACCAATTACTCTAATAGTTGATTACCCAATTGCACTACTAAAACCTTCTAGACATGCTGATGTTCCAGCACGCCTAAAGGACTATGTGGGATACAAACACAATCTCGCAAAATATCTATCTTACGAGAGATGTAGTTGTTCATTTAATTCTTTATTGCATCTTTAGACTCGACCTATGTACCCACAGATTGGAAAGATGCCATCAATGATCCAAGATGGAGTGCTGCTATGCTTGAAGAAATGGAGGCTTTAAAGAAGAACTGGTGACACTACCAAAAGATAAAGAACCAGTTGGATGTAAGTGGGTGTATACCATGAAGCATAATCTTGAAGGCAAAGTGGAAAGGTACAAAGCACACTTAGTAGCAAAAGGGTACACACAAACTTATGGAGTGGATTATAAGGAAACATTTACACCGGTGGCTAAAATGAATACTATACGAATTTTAATATCTTGTGCAGCTAATCTTGGATGGGATTTACAACAACTTGATGTAAAAAATGCTTTCCTTCATGGAGATCTCCAGGATTCAATATTGCACAAACTGAAGGAAAAGTGTTGAGACAACATCGCTCCTTATATGGTCTAAAACAATCGCCACGAGCATGGTTTGATCGTTTTAGGAGGGCTGTATTGAAACATGGCTACAAACGGAGTAATGCTGATCATACTATGTTGTATAAGAGAAATATGAGCAAACTAACAATATTGATAGTCTATGTGGATGACATTGTTATCACAGGAGATGATGATGCAGGAATCAAAGACCTGAAGCTACAATTAACAAGAGAATTTGAGGTTCAAGATTTGGGCAGCTAAGGTATTTCCTTGGGATTGAAGTTTCTCGAAGCTCAAAAGGTATTTACCTGTCTCGGAGAAAATACATACTAGATATATTGTCAGAAACAGGTATGTTGGGTTGCCGACCTGCCTTAACACCAATAGAGCAAAACCATAGACTTACTAGTGAATCAGGGCAACCTGTAGATCGGGCGCAATATCAATGACTAGTTGGACGACTGATTTACTTGTCTCATACTCGTCCAGATATTGCTTTTGCAGTGAGTGTGGTTAGTCAATTCATGCATGATCCTAAAACTCACCACATGGATGCAGTACTTAGAATACTTCGATATCAGGGTAATCCAGGGCATGGATTGTAATACCAATCAAATGGGAATCTACAAGTAGAATGCTACACTGATGCGAATTGGGTAGGTTCACTGGATGATAGAAGGTCCACATCTGGCTATTCTACATTTATTGGAGGAAATTTAGGTACTTGGCGTAGTAAGAAGCAAAACGTTGTTGCTCGGTCTACAGCCGAGGCAGAATTTAGGTCTATGGCTCATGGAATATGTGAGGTGATGTGCCTGAAAATCATATTGACAGAGCTCGGTTTATGTCAAGCAAAACCATTACTGATATATTGTGATAATAAGGCAGCACTAGATATTGCACATAACCCAGTTTAACATGGTCGGACTAAACATATTGAAATTGATCGACATTTCATTAAATAAAAACTTGATCAAGGGATAATATGTATGCCTTATGTGAGCTCTTCAAATCAACTCGCAGATATATTCACTAAAAGCTTATCGGAAAAGGTTTTTTCTAGTTTATGTTACAAGATGGGGCTATACGATGCATTCTGCCCATCTTGAGGGGAGTGTTGAGTTGGCAATGTATTATCTCCTTTTTTTCTTATCTATGTACTTATATGTAATATGTAGATATCAAGAGGACAAATGTGTAAAGAAGAAAGGAAGAAAGAAATAAAAAATAAGAAAAGGAGACGGGAGCGAATAAGCTTGCAACTTCCCCATTGCTAGTTCTCTAACAGCTATGAATCCAATCCAATCGATTCTTGAGTTCCTGGACTGATAGCTGGTTTATTTCAATAGAACTGAACAAAATGCAGCGGATCTCTATGGTGGAAGAGCACCTCCGGAAGTCCACAATGTGTTTAAAGTCGCATGCCACGACTGAACTTCTGATGCCTCTCATTCCAATATTCTAATCTTAACAATCTTTGCTTGTGTGTATATTTTGTTAGCATGATCTTGATGGCTTATTGCTGTGGTATCGAAAGTTGTACTTTTGAAGGCTCTACAACGGATCCCTCTCCGTAGCATCACCCAACAATGTGTGAGCTTATGTGTGTCCTATTGGTTCTCGTTTGTGTTCTATATATTGAACGCAATGTATGATGTGCAACATGTGAGATTAAGTAGGCATTTGTGCAATTGATGTGACCGTCCTTGTTAGGTTTAGGTTGATTAGAGAACTGTTGTATGATAGCCATTTAACAACATCGCTAGCTAGAACCAACACATGATATTTTTGCTAGAAAATGACAAATAGCTAGACATAGAAACTAAAAAGAAAATCTATGCGGTATTTCTGAATACTTCCACCATCCTAAAATAATCAATTGATATTCTAAGTTTGACCAAAGTCAAATTGCTTTAAATTTCACCAAGTTTTCGCTCAGAATACGTAGTATTTAAAACTTATTTTTTACATGGTTGTGGGATAAATAATTGGCTAACTCCAATCTTTATTTTTAACTCGTAAATGTGACTTTCATAATATTTTTATATAAAAAAAAGGACCACTGGTGCCCGGGAGGCGGGAGCCAAACTCTCCACTCCAAGGATATTCATAAAACACTACTCGGATTTAATCGACGCTGGAGGTGTACATGTGAGGCGAGAGCTAGAAGGTAGGGTGCGTGGATTAAATCGGACCTGAGCTAGTACTACCAAATGAAGCACGGGGATCATGGCGATGTGATTATGACTGCGTCAATTGGTTATGCAGGTGTGGCAACTTGAAGACGCAATTCACGAATCAGGCAGACATCCATTGAATTGATCTGCAAGGAGCGAAGTTCAGTCCCTCCCGCAGCCGTGGAAAGAATACGGAATAGTCAACGTGCACGGCGAGTGCGATCTTAGTGAATTCGTATATATATATCCGACTGCAAAGCCAAAATAGCTGCCCAAAACTAGCTAGGTCATTGGACTTTTGATTCACGCGAACTGAAACCTCATGAGTTCTCGCATTAGCCTAGTACCTAACCTACACCGCTCCGATCACATCTCTGCAACTTGGCTGGCCGGCCAGGTGACGGCGATGGGGCTCGTCACCGTGTGCTCGTCGTCCCTCCACACAATCGTCTCCCAGAGATCGATCCGCCGCTGGAAGCAGACCTCGTGCTCCTGCGTCTTCTGAGTTCTGATTAGCGCTGAACACTAGCTTCTCCAGCTTAATCTCACAAGCACGCCGGTGGGGCTGTTCACCCTCGCCCTATGCCTTGTACGTGGCCCTGGCATTGGTGCCCACGTTGCGCACCTCGCGGCGCTGCGTGACGACCGCCGGCTTGTTCAGTTTGAAGACCACCGAGAAGGCTGGCCAGGTAGTTGTGGTCCCCAACGGAGGAGCCCGTGCGGTTCGAGGAGTAGCGGAGCGCGCAGAGGAAGGTGAGGTACTCCTCCGTGCCGACGTCGTGCACCAGTCCAGGGTTTAAGGCACGGTTGGGGTCCACATGGCCGGCACCTCGCGCGAACGGCGTGGACGCTTAGCCGATGGTCATGTCACTGTAGCGGGAGCTGTCCCCGTTGTACGCGGTGGTCATCAGGGCGGACCCATTGAATTCAATGGATTTCTATGCTGGAAGACCACCTGAGGGATGGAGGGCAACCGTGTGATGTGTTCCAACTCCCATGCCATGACTAAGCTTCTGATGCCTCTCATTCCAATGGCATAATTCAAGTGATCTTTGTTTCCATGTGTGGGTATTATGTTGGCATGATCTTGATGGCTTCTTGGCGCGTTATCTATATCATATGTGTCCTATTGATTCACAAATATATGATGTGCCAATGTTAGGTTAAGTAGACATTAGTGCATTTGGTGTGTCCGTCCTTGTTAGGTTCAGGTTGGTTGGAGAACCTTTGTACGGTAACATGACTACTATTTAACAATATAGCTAGCTAGCTTGACTCACACGGTTTATTTATTTATTTTGCTAGTGAAAAGACAATCTATGTTCTACTAAAATGCTTAATGTAGGATTTCATAGTGGTTTTCTTGAAGAACATATGTCATTGTGGTGAATATGTCTAGAGCTACTAAAACGCATAATGTAGGATTTCAGAGGAAATGTGGTACCACAATTTTTTTCTTAGGTTAAATTGATAATTTACTAATTTAAGTGATCCAGAGTGATGTATTTTTTTGGAACCTTGAATCTTAGTCCAAGATTGGAAGCAGGAATTTTGGCTGTTTCGATCGAATTGCATGTTCATACGCATGTGCGAACTTGCACTGGGTGGTTGAATAAACTTTTATACGGTTTTTTTTGCGAGAAAAAAAACATTTATACGGTTTGAAGATGATAATGAGATGTTCCTACGAGTTTGTATGATTTGGACAACTCCTCGACGTATGGGGATGTGGTCATGCAGGAATGCGGTGTATAGGCCGGATGGCATGAACACTGGGCCGGCCTCAGTCGTCTATGCCGCCGCGGTGGCGGAAGTATACGGTAGGGCCATAAGTGGTCTGAGATCCATTTTGGTCATGTTGCAAGAGATGTACATGCCAAGAAAGCATGCCAGCACGCTGTCCATCCATATCATGTGCGGGGACTGAAAGGTTGTGATCCAGATCGTTGGCTTGTGCTGACCATTAAAATGGTTTTGACACTATGTCTTACATTATATGTAACGGATAGAGTATTTTATGAACTAAGTATGTCACTTCATTTGTCTCCAGTGATACTCTTTCCGTTGGCTCAGATACCAACAGTAGGCACTTGCCAGACTTTGGTGTAGGACTGAAGGCGTCAGACTTGTCACGTGTACTTAACTGTACTGTCTCTTTGAGTTGAGCTTGAGCTGTATCACCGGAGGGAGTAAAAATCAGATCAAAACGGGTTAGTGTCAAACTACCGAAGCAAAAGATGGATCACATTAGACACGGGATGCGTCAAATAAATAATGCACAAAAACCCTGATTGTTTGTTGCACCGAAAAGTACGTGAATCGTAATGCTTACAGCCGCCACTGCCACTAGTACAAAACCAACTACTAGAGGAGCTAATGTGAACATATTACTGCTACTTCTTTCTCTGGCAAGTGGACGGCGCAAAGCGAACTTAGATCATCGTGCGCGTACAAAGGTCAGAGCAGACCAATGTATTGCTCTAGTTGGAGTAAACGACCAGCCATGGGTATGGGTTAATTACTCCCAGAAGAAACAAAAAAAAGAGAGCAACAATGTTGTGTCTCTAGCCAGTGGGGCTTCTTCCGGAGGCGAGCGTTGGACTATTGCGAGAGGTCTTCAGTCGACTCAATATTCAGCCCCAAAAAAGACCATGAGGGGCCTCTCAGGTGCACTCAGCATTGTGCAAAATGCAATTGATTTTTGTGATTTAAGAACACATCCACTAGCCAGTGATGTGTTCCAACTAGCATGCCACGACTAACTTTCTGATACCTCTCACTCCAATATTTTCATCCTACTATCTTCTCTTCTGTGTGTATTCTGTTGGCATGATTTTGATGGCTTCCTGTCGCCATAGCTCTATTTTTTTTATAGTTGAAGGTTGTACATTGGCTCCCTCTCACCCTAGAATGCGTGAGTTTATGCGCGACCTTGGTTCTTATCTGCGTCCTATTGGTTCGCGAATATATGATATTCAAATGTGAGATTAATTTGACATTTATGCAATTGGTGTGTCAGTCATCCTTATTAGGTTTAGGTTAGTTGAAAAAATGTTGTATGGTAACATGCCTACCATTTAACAACGAGCCCCGCTTCAGTGCATCCCCCTCACTGAACTCAAAAGATTGTTATGGGTATGTTGCCTCTAATTAGTTAATTAAAGGAATTAAATTCATTTGGCCCAAAGAATTCCATATTCAGCCTTGTAGCCATATGAATAACCTTAAAAATAAGGTGTTCCTCCTTTTTTTTAAATTATATCATTTCAAGAGCACATAAGTGCACAATTTTTTATCTGAATTCCATAAATACCAGTGTAGAGTTTAAGGCACGCTTGGGGTCAACATGGCGGCACCGCGTGCGAGTGTCCTGGACACGTTGCCGGTGGACATGTCACCTAAGATGCCACTGACGCTGTCCACGTTAGTACACGGTGGTCATCAGCATGACTTGATCGCTGTTGGGCTCCACTTTGGCCTTACTTGACGAAGCAGCGCCACGATGCTGCCTACAAGCCAGCACGCCATGGACGTGCCAGAAATGATTATGTACTGGACTCTACTCGTGTTGTTATCGAGCTCAGTGGACAAGTTGGCGCCTATCCTTCCCTACCGTTGTCACGCCAGGCTTGGAGATCTTCGGTGCATGCAAATTTGACACACAGCAAGTGAAAGATGCCATCCTAGAGAAGGTGGGGTCGAGCCGATAACAGTGCCACGGAACAGGATTGCCGTGGTAGGGGATGCTTCGGCGCTTATGTACTACTTGATCTTCTCGGCGGAGGAAAATGAGATGGTCGTGGCGGGGTGGACATGGGGGCTGGTCATGGCCTAGTCACCGACTCACCGTATGCTTTCGTGCTCGAGGGATTGTGCCGCCGCCAACAGAGAGATTGACGACATGTCCTTTTGCCACACGGTACTCATGCTCTCGCCGAGCTCGCACAAGACGATCTTCCCGGCGACCAGCTTCGCCTCTTCGCAGAGTTCCGAGCCAACTTCCTCGGAGAATTCAGGTTTTGTGCAATCAAACCATATTGCTGACCGCTGCTCTCATTTTGACCTACAATGAGTAACTGCTATCACGAAACGATTTCAACAAGGAATCAGTGGCTACCGCCTGTTCGGAACTACACTGTGGGTGAAATGAACAGAATCTAGGACAAGGAATCAGCCTGTCGTAACCTGCAATTTTCTTCTCCTACTCCAACGTGTGCCTAACTGCCTATGTTATTGTACTTTATTACTTGCTCTGTCCCGAAAAGGATATCGCAAATTTATCCTAATTCAGATAGTGTCTAGATCTGTGACATTTTATTGTGGATGGAGAGAGAATTAACTACATGTTACAAAGTTTCGGCTAAACCTGAGCTGCCGATAGACAGATCATGTGTGAGCTTGTCGTGGGCTTCGTGTCGATCAATGTAGTGACAGTTTTTTACCACTACATTATTAATTGCAAGAAGGTGATAGACAAGTGTGCTACTTTTTGTTTTATCTCCAACGATCCTCTTCTTTTTGCAAGTTGACCGCAACACGTACAACTAGATCGAGAATCATCGAATAGGGATAATAATTATACACTTGTCGACCTTTGTTGTAGGAGTAAAATTTCAGATTTGTCACCTGTTCGTAACTGTATAGTCTCTCTGAGCTTGATCTTGAGCTGTATCAATACCGAAGAAGAGCAACAGTGTCTCTAGCTAGCGGGGCTTTTCCTGGCAGCGACATAGGGAGACAACCGCTTAGCGCCTCACACTACTACAAGATGTATTAATATTCTGCTCCACCAACAAAAAAAGACCTTGAGTGAAATTTGCTGGTGCACTAAGAATTAAACAAAATGCGGCGAATCCCTAGCATGGAAGAGCGCCTCCAGAAGTCCATGATGTGCTCCAAGTCGCATCCCACAACTGAACTTTTGATGCATATCATTCCAATATTCTCATCCTAACGATCTTTGCTTTTGTGCGTATTCTGTTGGCGTGATCTTGATGGCTTGTTGTCGTGGTATCGAAATTTGTATTTTTGAAGGCTCTACAGCGAATCCCTCTACACATCATCACCCAACAATTTTTTGCATGTATTTTCTATTGGATCGCAATGCAATATGTGCAAAATGTGAGCTTAAGTAGTCATTGTGACCGTCCTTGTTAGGTTTAGGTTGGTTAGAGAGCCGTTGTATGGTAACCATTTAATAACATCGGTACCTAGTCCTTACACATGATATTTTTGCTAGAAAATTATAAATGACTAGACATAGAAACTGAAAAGAAAATCTATATTGTATTTCACGGTAGTGAATATTCCCTCCATTCTAAAATAATTAATTGATATTCTGTGTTTGACTTAAGTCCAATTACTTCAAGTTTCACCAACTTTATAGAATAATATATTAATATCTACAACACCAAATTTGTTTCATAGTTTCATCCGACGATATATTTGGCTATGCAGGTCGTCCTCACTGTAGGTGGCCAGGGGGCAGGGAAGTGATCTGGTGCAGCTGCCTGTGCAGGTGGTGGAGGCCGGCAGTGGTGAGTTACAGGAATGTATGATATTCTACGAGTTAGGAGGACACGCTTCAAAGATTTCGGGTTTGGTGAATTCTGATTGAAAGCGTTTCACCAACCTCTGTCTATGTTGACGTTCTTAGATGTCATTCCCATCCCTGGAGGCATTGTTGAGGAGCCCCGTCACCTCTGACCTCCCTCATCGTTTGCACCTCAGATTCTGTAGGTAAGAACCTAAGTTTCCATCTTGTCAAAGCTGGCATCGGTGACATAACTATTGCTTCCCCGTTGCGAGCATCATCTTGAAAGTCTGAAACTTCGTCTGTTGACATTGACTTGTGTCGGTTTGTAGCTTTGTAGTCAACTAGGAGTGCATGTGTCCTTGGAGTCGGTGTGGATGTCGGAGTTGGAACTCTGGATTTCGCCTTCGTCCCACAGGGTAAGGGTCTTGTTTGGGTGGCAGAGAAGGCGGCTCGACTGGTACGTAGCCTTGGGGTCGGTGTGAATGTCAGAGGGGCGGCTCCGGTTTTTTGCCATCATGTTGTAAGGTCTCGGCTTTGGTTTCTTTGACCAAAGAGAGCCTACAGGCCTCGCTGGGACATGATCTTGAGACCAATGTGTATGTGTTGAAGATGTTCATATCGCCAGAGTGGCGGCTTGCAAGCAATTGTAATGTTGTCTTTTGTTGCTTGTAGCAGAAGAATTGTAATCTCGTGTGGTGTGTGGCCTCGGGGGTGGCGTGTGGCGTCGTGTTGTATAAATTTTTGACCACTTTTCCTTATTGGCTGGCCAGTTTCCTTCTTTTTAGTGGAGATGCAGAGATATCAGGCTGGCCATAGTGGGTAGTATTATATAGAAGTATCATGCATATGATACTTGTGTATGATACTATTTCTATAATGCATGGTATTATAGACTACTATCATGTTCTTAGTATTTTTTTTTGTAGAATCTCAATGCAACTTTGTGTACAATAGCTATTTGATATTAACTTTTCTCATAATATGCGCTATGATACGATTGTCTATCTATGTTACTCTAATCATCCCTCTTCTCCTTAATTAGATGCCACATCACCATTTTTACGGGCCAGGATGCACGATTAAGTAACAGTAAAATGGAACCACTAGGGCCTTTCCTCGGCGATTTGACGCTCTCCGCCGTCCAATGACAAATCTGAATGCTCCAGATCTTTTTAGACATCCCGCAGTTCCGGCTTGGGGTATTTTCACCATGACCAGGCCGCTACTCCACGAAACTGCCAGAACGGCTTCTCCTAAACTGGGCCCTGCGACGGTGATTGGCTTGCTTGGTTTGTTCTGTGGGCTTTGACCTGTGCTCGGCCCTGCTGAAAGGCCCGTCATGCAGTTAATGGCATGCGATGTAATGCGCCTTCCGTTGGGGGCTCCTATTCACCGAGCTGGTTGGTGGCAGCGAACCCACCGCACCCCCCCCCCCTCCCCGGGCGTACATGGGCTCGGCCCATTAAGCTGATCGTCCGCACACCCCAGGCGGGAGGCACTGGGCCGACCCAGTAACTTTTCTCTCCTTTCTTTCTTTTTTCTTCTGCTATTTCATTTATGTTTTGCTGAATATGAACAAAATTTGAATCTAAACTTTCTGAAAATTTGAACAAATTTAGAATCTGAACATTTTTCGAATTTTAGTATTTTCGAATTTGAACATATTTCAAATTTGAACGGTTTTCGGATTTGAACGGTTTTCAGATTTGAACGGTTTTCAAATTTGAACATTTTTAAAATTTTAACATTTTGTTTATATTTTCGCATTTGAAAATATTTTGAACAGATTTCAAATTTAAACGGTTTTCAAATTTGAACGGTTCAGATTTGAACGGATTTCAAATTTGAACATTTTTGAATTCAAACAATTTCTCGATTTGAACAATTTTTAAATTTAAAATTTTCAAATCTGAAGAAATATAAACAAAACCGAAAACAGAAAATAGAAAAAGAAACCAGAAAAGATAAAATAAAAGGAAAAAACAAATTACTACAGGCTAAACAGACACAAATGGGCGTTTTTCTCGCTTTTGGCGTAGCAGGCCTCCAACCAGGGGGTGTGCGGTGGCCGGTAGCCACCGACCTGGTCGGTGTATAGGTTTTGGCCTTCGGTTCCCTTGATTATCGGGTGGTAGTGGACGCCCTTTTGGCCTGCCCTGACCTCTCCCCTACTTCTGCGACTGCCTAGATTAGCCCTTTTAATTACTTGCAGATATATTTTCTAAAAAAAAATTACTTGCAGACATATTGTTTTCTTTCTCACCATGTTTCCTTGGATTGCATAGGTTCTAATTCCTTCTGTTATTTTGTTGATTATCTAGGATCATGGCAACCACGACGACGAGCGGCACGGATGAAGAGCAGGCGGCAGCGACTGCGCTGATGCGGAAGAGGAGCATGCCGCGGCGATGGAGGGGCGATGAAGAGGAGGTAGTGTCGATCAAACAACCAAGGGTGCAGAGGAGGATATGGATGAGTTGGCTGCTGTTGTGACGTGTCGGCGTGTCGATGGTGCAAAAGATGAGCAGACAGGGCAACCTCTAGACTACATCCTCGATGGTCTGAGAGTGGCAGTCCACACCAGGTATACTTTATCTGTAGGGTGTGTCTATGTCTCAGTTGACTGAGATTTTCTTAAGTTTCAGTCAACTCAGAAAAGTGCAACTGCAGTTTAAAAAAAGGTGCAACTCAGGTTAGTTGCACATTTCTAACAGAAAAGTGCAATTGCACTTGGAGGGGCGATGAAGAGGAGGTAGTGTCGATCAAACAACCAAGGGTGCAGAGGAGGATATGGATGAGTTGGCTGCTGTTGTGACGTGTCGGCGTGTCGATGGTGCAAAAGATGAGCAGACAGGGCAACCTCTAGACTACATCCTCGATGGCTGAGAGTGGCAGTCCACACCAGGTATACTTTATCTGTAGGGTGTGTCTATGTCTCAGTTGACTGAGATTTTCTTAAGTTCCAGTCAACTCAGAAAAGTGCAACTGCAGTTTAAAAAAAGGTGCAACTCAGGTTAGTTGCACATTTCTAACAGAAAAGTGCAATTGCACTTTTTTGACACAAAAGTGCAACTCAAGTGTATTTTTGTGGATGACTGAGACTTAAGGAATTCTGAGTTGACTGAGACCCATCAAATCCGTTATGTGTATCTCCTCACCTCCCATCCCACAGAGGCAAAAGGGTACAAAGAAAAGATCTGTTAGCCCATGGATTGCACGAAAACTGTGAGTGTCGCCCTGCTGGAATTTGGCCGTTCATTTTGTGCTTACAGATGACATATGATTCTTGTCACGATTTAGCCTGATTGGATCGGTGTGCAGTTTGCACATCAAGCACGACCCCATGTTTATTACATGGCTTGCGGAAAAATTTGACTATTGGTATTGGTGCAGCTAAGCAAACCTTGTTCGTTCTAGAAATTTTCATATTCACAAGTATATTGAATTGTTAGCTTGCTCGCTATTTAAGTCGTCAACTCAGGTTAGTATTATGCGAAGAATGAGCAATGCTTCTCATACAGCTCCAAGGATGCCTCCTCATCCATCAAACATCCATATTTTACCCTTTTTTCATCCCTCCAAAGAATAGTATATTCATATATTCCAACGAAAAGGAGACTGAACTATACTTGTCCTCCTTTTTATACCTTGTTCAGGAGATAGGTATTGCCGATAAATGTTTGAAATCAGCATACTTGTCGAATAACAACTTTTTTATGTGTACTCCATCGCATCGTACACATTTAACTTTGACACCTGATTTAACTCTAGCAATGAAGATGATTATACTTCTGCTACTGTCATCAACTGAATTTAGCTTGGTTTATTATGAAAAGAATTTTGGACGTGCCTGTCTCCCATTCATCCTCATGGTTCACCATTGTACATGATATGTACTATTCTGGTTTGTTGCTGGTATAAACTTGTTCTCTCATCCCCCTCTATTTCACCTTTTTTTTTTTTTGCGAAAACCCTCTATTTCACCTTAAATTCATGAAATCCAGATTAACTAATTGTACCAATAGTACAGTACTGAATCTCTTCTTACTACTCTTGTTTATTGGAAACGGAGAATTCTTCGTTGCTGCTTTCCATCAGGTAGCAAAGTTGTATGGTGTTTGAGCTATATAAGTTGTACTCAATGTGTTGCAAGCTCCAGCTCCAGTTGTCCAGTATTGCGTGGAAAATCAGGTCAAAGAAGAGGCAAGAGGCTGCATTGATTCAACTTGCTAACGACATATCAGTGAAAAAGAATTCTGATGAAGTTGATACAAGTTACGTACAAGTGCTAGCAACGCACCGAAGTCTCCCCCTCCTTACATGAAGTAATTCTGAACAAAGTCCATGAACGTCATCTCTAATTGCCCTTACATGCTCAGTTCTTGTACTATAACATTTTTATCTAATTAACGAATTACCCATGGGGGTCTTGATCCTTAAGGGAAAAAATTCAATAAACGGTAGTTATAGAGATTGCAGCCTTACCCTTACAAGGAACAAAACAGAGTGACCTGAGTCAATGTTAATGATGCCTGATTCTGTTCACAGTTTCACACATATACTTGAATGCTACTAAACCACGCTATCACCATTTGCAAGCTCTTTCCTGAATTTTTTTCGATCAAGGAGCATAGTCCCAGCCTCTGCATCCAAAGGATGCACACAACTTTCTTCTTTATGAAATTATTCGCAATGCTTTACAATGGGAATACAAAGATCAACCTTGAAGCCTCCTTCCTAGCGACAACTTGCTATACATACGATGGAGGGGGACCATGAACAAGGCCATACCCCTGACGGTACACCAACACACATTATCCAAAAAGCAAAACCCTGAGGGTGTGCCATTGCACACGTCGCAGAGTTCGCAACCGCCATCTATCTTGAACTCATCTCCAAGCAAGATCAACGTATTAACCGTGTCAGTCCTGCCGTCGATGTCACCATAACACCAAACAGCTCCACCATCCTGCCCGCGTCCAGCAATCCTCGCCCGTCTTCGATACCGCGCAGCTCCACGCCGCTGAGAATCATCGATGACAACGTGGTAGATGAACACCACTCCACCAAAAATCACCTCCATCCAGCCGCTGCTCCAAAAACGATGCCCTGGGGCATCACGACGCAGGAAGCACCGTCATCGGCCGATCCTGGCTGGATCTAGGATTTCCCCCGGAGCAGCACAAGTGAGTTCCCGCGGACTGCGACAACGATGCCTTCAGGAAGGAAGCAACGCTTAACACCGCCATCGCCCGCCAATCTTAACATGGTTTTCACCGACAGCCGCGAGTCCCCAACTCGGCGAGAGCAAACGGAGAGGCCAGCAAAGATGATGTCGTCGCAGGGGAACGACGCCAAAAGCCGCCGCCATCATCCGCCAAGAACGAAGTCAAGGCTCGGTGTACACCGGTGGCCCCTTCGCCGCTCGCTCGTCGTCGACTAGATCTTCAACGCCGGGGTAGAGGGATCTCGTGATCCGCCACCCCAGCAACCAGCCGACCTCCTCCGGCGAAGAAGAAGGCCGCCTCCACCGTCGAACCCAAGGCTGCTGCCCCGGGTGACCTCGTACCGCAGGAGAAGCCCAAGATCATCGCCCCTCACCGGCGAGAGGCGGAGGGAATGGCACTGTCCGCCACCACCAGCCACCCGATGGGAGGCAGGGAGGCCGCAGCACATGCTCTGGCCACCGTCCCCGTCCATCCATGCGGGAGGCAGGAGGGCCGCCGTCGCCCCTCCATCCTTGTCAGACCGCCGCCGCCCCGGGAGGCAGGAGGGCCGCCGCCTCCGCACGTGAGAAACTCCCTGGCCGCCGTCCCCGTCGCGTCACGAGGGAAGGCCCCCGCCACCGCCACACCCTGAGGTCTTTGCCCCGGCGGCGCTGCCGACGGCGGCGGCAGGAGTAGGGTTATCCTTCCATTCCTCCCTTTAAAATGGGGAGAATTTCACTTTCCGGCCTCTGCACCAACCAGGGATGCACACAGCCATTTGGCATGAGTACTAAGATTTTAAATCTTGGTTAAGATTAAAGTATAGTCCTCAAGATAAATTGCATGAGTGGACCTTAAGTAAGTACTAGGAAGTGTGCACGTGCACGCACGTTTTCATTTGCTGCCCATAATATATATGCTAAATTTATTCAGCGATAAAATTAACATCTGATATGTTGTAGTAGCTCGAACGTGCAATAATATGCACTTTTATATAGATAAAATCTTCTAAGCAATTATATTTACAACTTCTGGGCAACATATTTTGTTTTCATCGAAAATACATCCTCAAAGGTGTATAATCATATAGAAGAAATACCAAAGACAACTGGTACAACGCCAAGAAGGCTACAACTCCACTCCATGACACCATCTACAAACCCGATAATAAACGATTTACCTTGCCCAACATCGAACAAAGAATGACACGAAGAGGATCACATGGCTTCAGAACCACGTCACAAACCAAGAAAGACACACCGAATTCGACTCCAAGGCAACACGAACCAACGATACATCCCCTCATGTGCCTAGAGGAGTCCGTGAGGAGGAGGCAGATGGACTGGGTGAAGACGCCGGACAAGATGTGCCGGCATGTCATACATTGCGCCTCGGAAGCACACACCCATGGCTATAGCCAACATCGGCAATGCATCAATGCCTCCAACTCCAATTGTCACACTGGCCACTTCCCTCATGGCATAGACGACGTCTTTAAGAAGCCATGGCACACGTCCTTGAACACGCCTCCAAGAAGGAAAAAGGCCCCTACGGGCATCGCCACGTTCAGCTGGGCCGGGCTTTCACCCCAGCCAAACACCGTCGCCATGACATCTATCGCCAACATATAGCATTTTTCTGGCCAAAAACATGTACTGGATGAGAATAATCTACATGTTTGTGGGTGCACATGCATAAAGTGTCACAAAACAAAGTAAAGCAGTAAGAAAGTACTAACCATTTTGATTGGGCATAATCCTATTTTATTAAAGCCTATTTAAAAAATTAAGATCGGTAATCTAGAAAAAAATAAGATTGTTCTTTAATTCAATATTTGACAGATGTTGGGATAGATTGGTTAGAAAAAATATAACATTCGAATGGAAAATTCAGGTACGGTAGCTATATATGTTGTAAAGGGGGGAACATATTTTTGCACGGCCACCTTTGTATCTCTAGAGCGGACTATGTTTGCCCTGCATTGGAGGCATGATGCAAACCACGATAAAGAATCAGTTGGATTTGGATCCAAATAGAGTTCTTCTGACTCCAGAAAAAGAAAAATAAGTCCTTCGAAGTGCAAAACTACCTCTGTTGTATTAATATGTGGAAATTGAAGCAACTTCAGTTAGTATGGAAAGGTCAAAGGCGAAATGGTGAAGTGGATGGACAATTTAAATAGAGATCCATACCTCTGTGGACACCCAAAGCAGGGTCATCCGTGATAGCCTGTTGTAAAAGAACATTACTTAAGATGAGCTAACATCAACATAGTTAAATATGTACATCAGCACGAATAGGATTTGGTCAGTGCTGGTGGCCGCCTTCTAGTTGTTGATAGATAGGTAATCACATGATAAATGTAAATTCGAAGAGGCCGGATTGATCAGATGCAGTTTAACATCAAACATAGTTAAATATATACAGCACCATGAATAGCACAAGGAAATTGCTCCAATTAAAGAAGCAAGAATGGTACATTTTAATGGTCCATCAGAATGTTTTCCCTATCTGAATTTCGAAAGCAAAAAGAGAACCAATTGATGGCTGAACTAAAATGACTGCAAAATTGAGAGAAACTGCTAAGACATATTATCTCAGGACTTGTTATTTCAGTAGGAATGTCTAAGGAACTAACACTGAATTCGTCATTCGCAATCGTAGAAGCCTAGGCTCTAATTCACATCATAGACTCAAATATGTTTCAGCGTTGTATCCTCGAAATAGGCTTTCGCCCCGCTATATTAATATAGCACAACACCGATACAACATAGGATCCATTGCTGGGGCAAACATCACAAATCAAGCCCAAAAGAAAACACAAAAGAACGAAAAGAGAAACTAATGCCGAAAGGGTCGGATCAACGAAAACGGAGATGCCTCGCAACCGCTGCGCCCGCCGGAGAATTCCCACCACGCTCCTAGCACTCTGAAGTTCCGCGTACCAAGCAACACCTTCAAGAAGGGGTGCGACGACGACGCCACTGCTGCCCGGAGTAGTCCTAGGGTTTCCCCCGGTACGCGCAAGGACTAGGAAACAGGGCTTCACCCAACGCCCTTCAAGAAGGAAGAATGGCGCCCGCGGGCGTCACCGCGTCGGTGCCGGCAAAGCCGACAGGGATTTCTCCCGACCCTCGCAACCTCGCCTTGGACACTCCATCATGCTCCACCACACTCGCCACCCACCACCATGCGCCACCACGGCCTTGCAAGCACCACCGCCGTCTCACCGTGACCAACGAAGCGGGGTCATCACGAACAGGACGAGCCAGCCGGGAGCGAGAGGCAGCACGCCAGCAGCCACGCCGGAGGTACCACCTCCACCGCCACCTGCGGACACCGACCGGACGCGGCGACCGGAACACACCAGGCCCACCTGGCCCGGCCGAGCCCGAGCGGGCTCGTGAAGTTCCTGTCTATGCGCTGCAGTGTACGCGCCGCCGGCGTCGCCGCCCCGAGCTCCGGCCTTCCCTCCGTCCGCCTAGAGGAGCACCACGGAGCAAGGAGCTAGCCCGCCCGGACCCAGATGGGGCCCAAAGGGCCCAGATCTGGGCCAGGCAGGAGGAGCCCGAGCCATCGCGCCGTCCCGCGGCCAAGGAGCCCCGCCGCCGCCTCGTTGTCACCCGCCGCCGCGCCGCCTGGGAGGGAGCGCCGCCGCGGAGCCCCGCCGACCTGGGCGCACCGCCGCCAGCCTGCCAGCCCCGCCTGGAGAGGAAGCGCCGGGTAAGAAAGGGCCACCGCCGCCGGCACCGCCCGGGCTTTGCCCGGCGGCTTCCGCCGGCGGCGGCGACGGGGGAGGACGGGGGAGGACGGGGGAAGAGGGCTAGGGTTGGCGTCCTGGAGTCGCCCGCGGGGGAGCGACCCGAGGACGAGGACGGGGGAGGACGGGGGACTGACTATGGTTTTCTCCACTACTCCTCAGCGTTGTATCCTACCCTTTCTTCTAAGATAAAAAGGATATAACTTATGAAGAGAAGTACACTTACAGGAAAAAACATCCTGATTATCCCTAAATGCTTAATCTTCCCATTTTCTCCATGTATGGACCTACGGTCATCCAAAGATCCAGCATGGATATTTAGTAACTTCGTAATTCATGATTATGATATGCAAAAAGGAAGCATCACTTGACATTCATGCCTGCCAAAATACAGACAAAGGTGGAACCGTGGAACACAGATAATAAACATGATAAAGGGCAAAAGCGTTGAACATAGCTAGCAATGATTCTTGGGAAAACCCGTTCAGGTGAAAACCCGTTCGCCTCGAGCGCTCCCGCGGGCGCTCGGGCGAACCCTAAACTCGCCCCCGCCTAGGTCCTCCTCCTCCGTCCCCCACCGCCGCCGCCGCCGGCCGAGCCGCCGGGCAAAGCCCGGCCGGTGCTGGCGGCGGCGGACCTTCCTCTCCTCGCTTCGGGCACAGGCGCGGGCGGCGTGGCCGGAGGTGCAGTTTCCGCGCGGATCTCGGCGCATCCGGGGCAGGCTGGCCGGCGCCCTGCGGCCGGCGAGGTTCGCGCGACTCGAGGCGGCCTGGGGGTGTGACGCGGACGCCGTCTCCGTGGGGGGCGGAGGTCGGCAGCTCGTGTGCCTCCCCCGACGTGGTCTGACCCGGCGGAGGTCGGCCCTCCCGGCGACGGGGACTGGAGACGACGACAAGGATGCCTTGGCGCAGCTTGCTGTCATGGTGGGCGCGAGGGTGCGGATGGGCGGCCGCGCCGGCTGGATCTGGGCCAGGGGGCCCGATCTGGATCTGGCTGCCATGCTCAGCACCTGCCCGGAGGTTGCTATGCCATCCCACGGGGGGATCTGCTGGCACGCTGGGCCGGCGACATGGAGGGCTATGTCTGTCGGAGTGCCGTTCACCTCGCGGCTCTATCGGCCTCGGCCATCTTCGGGGGTGTCTCGAGTCCTCGTCAAGGTGGTGCCTTTCTCCGCGCGGTGGCAAGATCATGGATGCCGGGCGGCGGCCCCGGAAGGTGGGAACCTTGTGGGTTGGGCGGGCGAGCCCGAGGTTCTCGGTGCTGGCTGGGGCCATGGACAGGGGGCTGTCATGGTGCTTAGCGGGCTGCGGTTTGTGGGGGCGTGGTGGCTGCCACCTCGGTGGCGTCCCTTGCCATGTTTGGGTGGGGGAGAGATCATGCCGAGAGGAAACTCTTGCCCTGGACCTTCTAGGGCCACGACGGCGGCGTCCATGGACGTCGCTTCCTTCTTGAAGGCGTCGTTCTGGCTTCTCCCCGCACCCTTTCGTGCTCCGGGTGAAAACCCAAGATCCTCGGATCGGGCGGTGGCGGCACTCCGGTGTCGTGCTCTTCTTGAAGACACCGTCTTGGAGCCCACAACCCGAGGCTCTCCGATGGTTGTGACGGAGGTGTTTCTTCGACGATCTTCGGCAAGGCTTGCTCCGTGCCCCTTCCCTTGTCGAGCTTCCTTGGTGCTGCTGTTCGGTTTGTGAGCAACGAGGGTGGGCCCCCGGTGGTGGTCGGCTTCCGGTGACGTTTCGCGACTGCAGGAGTTCTGCTGAGGCGCGCGCGTGAAAATGGCTCGCTCTTGAGTGAGCTCCGGCCCGACACTGTAGACTCCAGCTCTTCTCCGAGCCTCGTAGGCGCTTTGGCTGAGCTCGTTGACCTCGCTTCCGGTTGTAGCTTCTTCGGTAGTTCGTGTGGGTGTGTGGTGTCGTTCTGTAAGCTGGGTTCAGCACTTTGTATCGTTTTTCGCCGTTGGTGGCTTTGTTAATTCAAAGTTGGGCACTTGAGTGCCTTTTATCTAAAAAAAAAACATAGCTAGCAATGTCGTCAATTTTCATAAGTAAGCTCTTCATAGAAAGGAAATTAATTAAATGTATCTTAACCCAAATGCGCTTAAAAATGTTGTACTCTAGCGATTGCACAAGAAAGTAGAATATGAACAGCGACCAATCTGCTAGTGTAGGCTAACCTTGCTCCTGCATGCGGGCTTAGCTTTGGGGGGCAACGGCTCAAGAGGCGGGCGGAGACATCCAGGCCGACTCTTACGTACAGGACGGGGACGGGGTGGCGGCGGATTCGTCCGACATCAGATTGAACATACTCTGGTGGGGAGCGCGGCAGGCCGGTTGAGGAGCGCTGCCGGCCGACCCGCCGGCGAGGCGCAGGATCTGGCCGGGTGGTGCTGGCGAGGCGTCAAGAGCACATCGGGGAGAGTGGAGGCGCTAACCAGTGAGGAGGAGCAGATTGCGGCGGGAGCGGTGTTTTTGGGCGAGACGATCTCGCACAGAGGAGATTACGGGATGGCTGGGTGGGAAAAGGTCCCGTGATTTTGGGAGGGGAGAACAACTGATTGTCAACCGTGGGATACACATCGATGAAGGGTTCAGATTTCATTTTCCTACGGCACTTCGTGCCTTTATAAGTAGTAGAGAAGAGATAAATATGAACCTTAATTTGCGTCCGTGAGGATTTGAACTCAGGTGTTGGGTTTGTACATCCGCTCCCCTAACCAGTTGAGCTAGACTCACTTCCTTGAATATGTGTATGCTGATTTATGCTACTAATTAAGTCGTAAGACATTGAACGAATGTAGAATTTTGATTAGTTATGCTTAACCCATAATGAGGCACCGCAATCTGCTTTTAGTTATTTGTATAATCTTTACTTTGCCGAATACTATACCAACATTCGCCAAGATGGACGGGCGCGGCAACGCTTGCTTTGATGTTCTAGTACTAGCATACTAGCACTATGGCTATTTCCACGGGTTTCTCTATAAAACAATGGTGTGTGGTGTCTTCTATTGGTGGGCTTCTCCATGCAACGACGCTGGAGTGAGACAATTTCCTAAACTACTGCGAGAGGTATTAATTTGCACCGGAAACAAACAAAAAATATAAATTGTACCTGATAGTGTTAACGGGTCATATTCTATTCGAACCCAATTAGAACTAGCATGTGTGTGGGATGTAAGTTCTCCAAATAACAACTTAGCCATCCCGCGTAGGAACCGGCACGGGGTTGCTGACGATTTTATTGTGCTCCAAATTGAATGCCGCACCCCAAAGTTCCATGGGGGGACACTGTTGGACGCACCGGTGGGAATGCTCTCAGCTGATCGATGTGCATAGTTGTTTTATTTTTTGAGTTGATCGATGTGTATACAATATGATGACGATTGATGTAGTTTTCAGATGAATCTGTATGGAATTCGACCACCGTTGATGTTTGAATCCAAAAGCGTACTGCACACGTAGATGTACTCCTATCAAATTCTAGAAAAAAAAAAAGACATGCTTGAAGCTAGCAGTGCTATAGGCCGGAGTGCCGGACAATGCATATTCCTAACAAATTCGATTTCCGTGTCCGACTCCAATCATGCAATTAATCGACTGTTTTTTTTTCCGGGTAAATCGCCTGTTATTATTGCGCGCGAGGGTAAGCATACTACTAGCAAAGATCGAGTACTCTTGCGCGGAAAAGGGATCGCGCCTTGTACGGGATGACAATGGATTACTGGTCCGATCTCCCTGACGATCTCCTCCACCTGGTCTACGCCAAGGTTGGCTGCTTGCTCCACCGCGTCCGGTTCTCCGCCGTATGCAAATCGTGGCAAGCCGCCGCGGTTGCGTCGCGGCACCCGGCGCCGCCTGCCCTACCGTGGCTCATCCTCTCCTCCATACTACGGAACGACCACAGGACGAGGCCTGTGTACTGCCCTGCAGAAGACGAGGCCATGCGCATCCACCTCCCAAGCGAGAATATGGTCGACAAGTGGTTCGTGGGAGCTCACGACGGTGGCTGGATCGCCGCGGTAGGGTTCGACCAGCAGCTTGCGATCGTGAACCTCTTCTCCGGCGTCGAGGTCGAGGCGCCGCTTCCGAAACAGGGGACCATGTCTGGCAGGCTCGTCCGGAAGGTTGTCTTCTCAGAATCTCCAACCTCACCTGGATGCATCCTCGCGGCCATCACCCACCACCACGACAACCATGACATCCTGCTATGCAAGCCCGGTTGTCCGGAGAGCGGATGGACTGCATATTCCATGATAGAGGAGCTCCTGGACATCATATTCCACAATGGACATCTCTATGGCCTCAACCTCTACGGGGACCTGTTCAGGTTCGAAATAGGTGTGAACCAAGACGGCTGGCCGATGGTAACCAAACAACACCTGCACGCGTTTGAGATAGGTAACTCCCGTGTGGTCAACGACGACCATTGCTACGTATTTGTTTTGGAAGGCAAGCTCGCAATGGTGGTGAGGAGTGAGCGGTCTATATTCAGATCCGACCCTTTCTTCACGGTGTTTGAGCTTGGTGACGAATCGGCGATAGGGTTGCTTCGGAAGTGGGAGGAAGTAGCGAGCTTGGGAGACTACTCCCTGTTCTTAGGGAAAACGTGGTCCAAGGCGGTGCCCGTACCAGCAGGTGGGTGCGGTGCGGTGCAGAGAAACTACATCTATGTCGATGATGTGGTTGGTGGCCGGGGCTATCGCATGCAAGAAGACGGCGGTCATGGAATCAAATCGCCTCAATCTTGGATACTTCGTGGCACATGGGCTTGGGGTGAAACGTTAACGTGGATTCTTCCTCCTGATTTCTAATCTGGCTAAGCAGAAACGATATGATCCAACGGCAATCAGATATGCTAAGCAAGGTTATAATTGGGAGGGGATTAAGAGGATGTTTCGGTGATCTACATTTAATCATTTACTAGTAAATTAATTAATATATTTATATTAATATCTCCTCACTAACGTGTCTATCTTTAGAACTGTGATCAAATATTAGAAAAAAAAACTCAAGTATTAATGATGAGATGGACTGGTCCATGCCCACTACTTAGACAATTTACTTTAAAAAAACGAGGCAAAAGCTTGCATTTTGTATATCGATGTAAAGAAAGAATAAATAAAAATGGGATCTCGTCATAAACAAAAAGGGCCTAGAAACTAGTCACTAGTTGAAAACAGGGCTTCCGTGGGATCCTTTTGTCGCGGGCGCGCCTGCACCCGCGACAAATGGCCTGGCCACGTCGCCCCGAAACCATGTGGAGCGGGCAGGGCCTTTTGTCGCGCCCTTTTGTCGCGGGCCGTATTACGACCCGCGATAAAAGGGGTCTGAGGGCTGGCGCCTCCTGTCGGCACCCCTTTTGTCGCGGGTCGTAATACGGCCCACGACAAAAGGGCCATGCCTATATATATAGAAGCAGCCAGCCACCCCCACCTCATTTTTTCCTTGGTGGTGAAGGTGGAGGTGTATGCTAGCTCATTTTTTCTACATGTGCACAAGAGGTGTTTGATGGAATGCTTGTGAGAGGGATGCCACTTGGTTTTATTTGATAAGATTTCTCCTCTTTTTGATCCTAAAAGATTAGCAACTATTTTCTCGACTATATATATATGCATAGTCCGTACAATACTAATTTTAGCAAGGTGATTGCATCCGATACATATATAATTGTACTTATGATGCGGATGAGTCATCCATGGATGTACGGTAACCGATGTGCTCCCGCTTTCGGAGAGGGCGTGAATTCTTTCCTGCTTGTGGCCGAGGCCAACAAGTCGAAGCAAGGTTTTATGTGTTGTCCATGTCTAAAATGTAAGAACGAGAAGGATTACTCTTGCTCAAGAGACATTAAGAGCCACCAGCTTCGGTTTGGATTCATGTCCAGCTATAATGTTTGGACCAAGCACGGAGAAGAAGGGGTTATGATGGAAGACGGCGATGAGGAAGAAGATAATGATGACCAGTACCGATCTATGTTCTCTGGAATGCTTTGATACCGCAATGGACGACAATGAAGAAGAAGGAGGTGAAGAACAGATCATCGGATGATCCTGTTGATGATGATCTTCGTCGGGCCATTTCCGATGCAAGAAGAGACTGTGGCACGGATAAGGAGAGGTTGCGGTTCGACAAGATGTTAGAGGACCACCACAAATTGTTGTACCCAGAGTTGTGAAGATGGGCATAGAAAGCTGGGTAGCATATTGGAATTTCTGAAATGGAAGGCGAGAGGTCGGTGTGATCGACTCGGGATATGAGAAATTGATGATAATATTAAAGAAGCTGTTTCCAAGAAATAATGAATTGCCCGTCGGTACATATGAAGCAAAGAAGCTTGTCTCGCCCTCTAGGATTAGATGTGCGGAAGATACATGCATGCATTAATGACTGTATCCTCTACCGCGGTGAGAAGTACGAGAATTTGAATAAATGTCCGATATGTGGTGCATTGCGGTATAAGATCGGAAAAGATGACTCGGTGATGTTGAGGGCGAGCCACCCGGGAAGAGGGTTCTGCGAAGGTGATGTGGTATGCTCCAATAATACCACGGTTGAAACGTTTGTTCGAAACAAAGAGCATGCCAAGTTGTTGCGATGGCACATGGAAGAACGTAAGAAAGACGCGATGTTGAGGCACCCCGCTGATGGTCGGCGGTGGAGAAACATCGGGAGAGAGTTCCCGGATTTTGCAGGTGAGGCAAGGAACTTATACTTTGGTCTAAGTACGGATGGCATGAATCCTTTTGGGGAGCAGAGCTGCGATCACGAGCACCCGGCCCGTGACTCTATGTATCTACAACCTTCCTCCTTGGTTGTGCATGAAGCGGAAGTTCATTATGATGCCAGTGCTTATCCAAGGCCCAAAGCAACCAGGCAACGACATTGATGTGTACCTAAGGCCATTAGTCGATGAACTTTTGGAGTTGTGGGCCAAACCAGGTGTACGTGTGTGGGATGAGCACACGGAGCAAGAATTTGACCTACGAGCGTTGCTATTCGTAACCATCAATGATTGGCCTGCTCTCGGTAACATTTCGGGACGGACGAACAAAGGATACAATGCATGCACACACTCGTTTAGATGAGACTGAAAGTAAATATTTGGGAAAAAGCGAGAAAAGTTGTGTACCCGTTCAATCGTCGTTTCCTTCCGCGCAAGCATCCCTTAAGGAAAAAAGGCAAGCATTTCGATGGCGAGGCAGACCGCCGTCCGAAGCTTGTCCCCCGTAGTGGTGCTGATATAGTTGACATGGTCAAGGATTTAAATGTTATCTTTGCAAAGGGTCCGAGGCGGTCGACCTGTTCCGAAAGACGATGACGGACACGCGCCCATGTGGAAGAAGAAATCTATTTTTTGGGAGCTAGAATATTGGAAAGTCCTGGAAGTCCGCTCCGCAATCGACGTGATGCACCCGACCAAGAATCTTTGTGTGAATATTCTAGGTTTTACGGGCGTGTATGGAAAGACAAAAGATACACCGAAGCACGGGAGGACCGGGAACTTCATAAAGGACGAAACGGCAATCATCCGGGACAGTTTGTAGGGCCTGCCGCCTACGCTCTTACCAAACAAGAGAAGGAGATCTTTTTTGAAGCCCTATTCGGTATCAAGGTTCCGTCCTGGTTTCTCGTCGAATATAAAGGGGATAGTAAATATGAAGGAGAAAAAATTCCAGAACCTGAAGTCCCATGAGCTGTCACGTGCTTATGACACAATTGCTTCCGATTGCATTGAGGGGACTTCTACCAGAAAATGTTCGACTAGACATTGTGAAGATATGTGCATTCCTCAACGCAATTTCTCAGAAGGTAATGGATCCAGAAACTTTGTCAGGATTATAGGAAGATGTGGTCCAATGTCTTGTCAGCTTCGAGTTGTTGTTCCCACCATCCTTCTTCAATATTATGACGCACCTCCTCGTTCACCTAGTTGAAGAGATTAGAATTCTCGGTCCTGTATTTCTACACAATATGTTCCCCTTCGAGAGGTTCATGGGAGTCTTAAAGAAATATGTTCATAACCGAGCTAGGCCGGAAGGAAGTATCTCAAAGGGCTACGGAACTGAGGAGGTCATTGAGTTTTGTGTTGACTTTCTTCCTGACCTTAAGCCGATTGGTGTTCCTGAATCTCGGTATGAGGGAAGGCTGACTGGAAAAGGCACACTAGGAAGGAAAGCAACGGTGTGGAGGGACAAGATTTCTTTCAATCAAGCACACTACGCAGTTCTATACAATTCCAGCTTGGTGGCTCCGTACATCGAGAAACATAAGAATGTTTTACGAGAAATAAACCCGGGCCAGCCCGAGTCCTTGATTACACGTCAACACATGAATACCTTCGGCGGTTGGTTGCAAAGACATCTCATTAATGACCCATCCGTTGTGGAGCAGCTGTACTTGTTGGCCAGGTTACCATCTTCAAACATATGTACATTCCAAGGGTACGAGATAAATGGGAATACATTTTACACGATCGACCAAGATAAAAAGAGCACCAACCAAAACGGCGGTGTCCGCTTCGATGCAAAAGATGAGAATGGGCGGACCACCACATATTATGGATACATAGAGGAGATATGGGAACTTGACTATGGTCCCACTTTTAAGGTCCCTTTGTTTCGGTGCAAATGGGTGAAGCTCAGCGCTATACATATTGACGATAAGTACGGTATGATAACGAGTGGATCCCAACAATCTTGCGTACACGGACGAGCCTTTTGTCCTAGCCGGCGAGGTGGCTCAAGTTTTCTACGTGAAGGACATGTCTAGCAAATCAAGAAAAAGAAATCAACAAAAGAATACATCAACCGAGGAGCCAAAGCGCCACATAGTTCTTTCGGGGAAAAGAAACATCGTGGGAGTGGATGACAAGACGGACATGTCGGAAGATTATAATAAGTTTAAAGAAATTCCGCCCTTCACGGTGAAAATTGACCCAAGCATCTTGCTAAATGATGAAGATTCTCCATGGCTACGGCGTAGAAGATCACAACACTAGATGGCGATGTAATAATGTATTCTTCATATATAGTTACCAAGACAATCTCTACATTTATGTAATAATGAGAACCCTTTCCCCAACACTGTTAGAGGAGACGGAGTCTTTCACGGGCTTGCATGGAAATTTTTCGAGGAGCAGCTTCCGAAGATGCCGTAGGGCGTGTGCACCAACGACATCTTCGAGAAGCTGCGCCACGGGAGGTTTCCCAACCCTTTCCTTCATCCATGGGAATGAAACTGTTCTTGGCTTGTTGATCTGCTTGGCAAGGCGTATCGATGCTCCTTTTATAGGAACGTCACCGCTTCTACTTTGTCTTATTCCTTCGACAGGCCGTCATGCGCTACATGCTTTATCTCATCGAGCAGTGCATCCACCCACGCGTCCTTATCCTGCCGACACCTTTAGTCGCGGTTGCAGCCACCAACCGTGACAAAAGGTTACCGACACATCCTTATCCTGCCGACACCTTTAGTCGCGGTTGCAGCCACCAACCGTGACAAAAGGTTACCGACACATCCTTATCCTGCCGACAGCTTTAGTCGCGGTTGCAGCCACCAACCGTGACAAAAGGCCCTCCTAGATAAGCGTCCCCCAGTCTTTTGTCGCGGTTTGAGCCTCCACCCGGGATGAAAGTTTCGCGCGCCACTTCGTTCCCGCCTATTTTCTTCCCGCATTCCCGCCATTTTTCCACTATATATATGTAGGCTTGGACTCATATCTGCAAACCTCATCACTCTCTCCCATGGCTTCCATCGTATGTCTAACACCCCGGGAGGCGGAGGCGCTTTGCGCCTCGAACTACCCCTGCCCGCCCGGCTACCGCGTCCCGACCGGCTGGTTGCTGAGCGTCGGAGGCGTACCGGTCCCTCCTATCCCTCTTGGTGTGCCACGCGAGATGGCCATCACGAACCACTACTATTTCGAGCTCACGCCTGAGAAGCAGAGGAATCCCCAGTGGCATCCCGACTACAACCCGACTTGGGACAACTTCTTCATCAATCGGCGTGAGAGGGCGGTTTCCAGGTACGAGCAGGACGGCCCGCCTCCTTCGAACTTCAACGAGGCCGGCCGTCGGATGTGGTGGCGCGGCCGGACTCTCCAGAGCGTCCTGGCCTATCGTGGCCCCCGCCTGCGCTACCCTCAATCCCAGCCCACGCGTGCTCACCCGCCGAGGTTGGACAACCGCGACCCCGATGCTAGCGACGATGACGTCGGCGACTATGATGACTACAGTGGCGAGTATTATAGGGCTAGGCACGACTATGATTGAATGGCTCCAACATTCGAATCTGGCCATGTATCTTAATTTTTAGTTGAGCTCTGTACTTTAATTTCAGTTCAGTCGTAATAAATTTCGTGTCAACCACTTTATTGAACAAACAACCGTCAACGACTTTATAAACTAAATTTAAACTAATAGAACCGACAACGACTTTATTGAAATTACAATAAAATAGATAAATTACTAGTCTATTCTCAGTCGTCGTCGGAGGTTGTCTCCGTCCAAATGTCATCCCACCGAGGGTCGTCTTCGGTCCAAGTTGTATTCGGGTTCTCGAGCTCGAAGTTGGCGACGGCCCGACGGTGGCGCCTGTTGGACCTGCGTTGTGCCCTAAGGATAGCGAAGAACGCGTCGGTGTTGTCGACGTCGTTGGGGAAGCTGCGCCCTCCACCGGCGCATCAGCCGCTCGTCGTGCTCGGCGATGGCGATCCTGCGCTGCACCGGCGGTGCCGTCGACGGTCCTCGTCGTCGACGAGGCACGGCGGTGGCACGAGGAACTCTGCCTCCTCTAGCGATTCAACATCCGGGAAGTTCATGTCGCGCCGTGGCCGCCGAAAACGCCACGCCGCCGCGTCGTAAGCGCGCGCCGCCAACTCCGGCGTGTTGTACGTGTCGAGGGTGAGGCGGAAGCCACCGGCGCGTATCTCGGCGTAGAACCTACCGCTCGGACGCACTCGAACGCCACGGAAACCGGACGCCCCTCGACGACGTGGAGGCATCCCGGAGATGAATGAGCAGAGGTGGTGGAGACGTGTGGTTGCGCCCGCACACGTCGCTCTATATAGTGCACGCGGGCAGCGACGGGGCGAGGAGCGTGGAAGAGGCGGCGACACGTGTAATCCACGGCTACACACGTCGCACGCCGGCAGCGACGGGGCGAGGAGCGTGGAAGAGGCGGCGACACGTGGCGAGGCACGTGTAAGCCACGGCTAAACACGTCGCACGCCGGCAGCGACGGGGCGAGGCGCGTGGAAGAGGCGGCGACACGTGGAGAGGCACGTGTAAGCCACGGCTACAAACGTCGCACGCCGGCAGCGACGGGGCGAAGCACGTGGAAGCGGCGGCGACACGTGGCGAGGTGAAACCTTACTCGGTGTCACTCCGCATATCATTAGGGGTGAAACATACACGACTATGTTCGTTGTGAGATGCAAATAGTTATATGGATGTCATATTCATGTTCATTGTATTTTTCTAACAAATTTTCATATATAACACTTTTCTATTTGATTTACCATTTAAAAGTTATTGAAATAAGAAAAAAGAAAAAAGAAAAAAAGAAAAAAGAAAAAAAAAAACAGAGCTGATCCGTGTCCAACGGCTCCAGGCCGTTGGATTCAAACGGCCGGAGCCGTTGGATGCGCAGTGCCACGGATCGGCCAAACCCCCCTTTTGTCGCGGGTGGTGGCTCAACCCGCGACAAAAGACCCCCCCTTTTGTCGCGGGTGGTAGCTCAACCCGCGATTAAAGGGGGGCCTTTGTCGCGGGTTGAGCCACCACCCGCGACAAAAGGAGTGGAGGTATAAAAACCTCCGCGCGTCGCGGGCGAAGCCACAACCCGCAACTGGAGGCCAACCCTAGCTACACCTTGCCGCCAGGCTGCCGAAATTTGGAGCGCCGCCGCCGCCGCCGACGCGCCGCCGCGCCCTCGACGTCGCGCCCTCGACGTCCTCCTCTGCCGCGCCCTCGACGTCCTCCTCTGCCGCCGCCGCCGACGCCGACGCGCCTCGCCCTTGGCCGCCGCCTCGCCTCGCCCTCGGCCGCCACGCCTCGCCTCGCCCTCGGCCGCCACCGCCGCCGCCTCGCATCGCCCTCGGGCCGCCGCCGCCGCCTCGCCTCGCCGTCGGTCGCCCCTACAGAGAGGTAGCGCCCTGGCCGCCGCCTCTCGGGGCACTTTTTTTTCTTTTTTTAATTACTGTAATTTTGTTTTAGTTTATAAATTTTTGTAATTGTTTTAGTTTTAGTTTTTATGTAATAATTAGTAGTTAGTTTAATAGTTAGTTTAATAGTTTTTAGGTTTTACTTGTTTTAGTTCTTTTAGTTTTTATGTAATAATTAGTAGTTAGTTTAATAGTTAGTTTAATAGTTTTTAGGTTTTAGTTGTTTTAGTTGTTTTAGTTTTTTCCTTACGCGACGTGCACATACCGTATCAATATAGGTGGGTATATATACATGGGCTCGATATGGGTTTCGATGGACCCAACACAAAGAAAAACAAATATGCCCCCTCAACTTAGTTTAGGGGGAGCACTGGAGCAACCCTCTTTAGTTAGTTATTTAGTGTATTTAGTTAGTTATTTAGTGTATTTAGTTAGTTATTTAATGTATTTAGTTATATGTATTTAGCCCTAGTGGACGACTCCTCTCGCGAACACCCCGACGCCGACACCCTCTCCTCTCCCTCCCTCTCGCGCTCGTCCCGTGCTCCCTCTCCCTCTCGCGATCACTCGACGCCGCAACTCCCTCTCTCTCCCTCTCCTCTACCTCTCGCGAACACCCCCAACGCCGACACCGGCCCTCTCCTCTCCCTCTCGCGTAATCGCCCTCGTCCCGTGCTCCCTCTCCCTCTCGCGATCACTCGACGCCGCAACTCCCCTCTCTCTCCCTCTCCTCTACCTCTCGCGATCACCCGAGCCTCTCGCAAACACGCGTCGCCGACACCCTCTCCCTCTCGCAAACACGTGTCGCCGATTAGGGTTAGGGTTTGGTTTGTGTTTGATTAGGGTTAGGGTTTGGTTTGTGTTTGATTAGGGTTAGGGTTAGAACATGTACTTATCGATTTAATTCTTTTGCGAAACAATGGATCCATTCGAACGGGACTTGGAACAGGAAGACATGTTCGCGGACATAATCCGCGATGGTACGAAGCCGACCGAGAAGACCGCGACTCCGGTGATGGAGAAGCCCGCGGCTCCGGTCATGGAGAAGCCGACGGCTCCGGTCATGGAGAAGCCGACGGCTCCGGTGACGGAGAAGCCGACGGCTCCGGTGACGGAGAAGCCGACGGCTCCGGTCATGACGAGGTATTAATGGAATTCTATATGTACATATGTATTGAGGCATTAGTATAGAGGCATTAATGCAATTCTATACGTATTCTCTTAGGCCTCCAAAGATAAGATAGAGAAACGAGGCCCGGCAAAGAAGTTGACCAAAAAAGACCACTTCACAATTGAAGCTATATCACCGGAAGGCCAACCGGTGGTACCCGCGAATGTCGGAGTGACATTCAAAAATCAGTGCGGAGTTGTGGTTAGAGATCGTATCCCGATCACTGTCAGAGAATGGAACAAGACCAAGAATGTGTCCGAAAATCAGGTTGCCGATAGGTACAAAGACACACTTTTCAGCGACCTCATGGCACATTTCACTTTGCCGATTTGGGATCGGAGTCCGAGAATGCTAAGCAGTGGGCGCTAGTGAAGAAATGGGCTCTTAAGAAGATGGGGGAACTTTTCCGGGCGTATAAGAACCGGTTATGGAAAAATTATAAGAAAGACAAGAAGCCTCCATTATTCGAGAACTACCTAGCGAAGCAGGAGCATAACTGGGAAGAATTTGTGAGGTACAAAGAATCAGAGGAGGCTGTGAACCTGTCAACGAAAAACAAGAAGAATGCAAGCGAAAAGAAATATCACCATCATACGGGGCGAGGGGGCTACGGAGTAGCCATGCCTAAGTGGGATGCACAAGAGGGCCGAGATGGGGCTGAACGGGATCACTCCGGAACCCACGCGAGAAGGATGGGACACTAGGGCTCGAAATTGGTTCCTCGCGCATGGCTGTGAGTATGACATGAAGACAGGGAACATTGTTGAAAGTGACACCGGGGTTAGGGTACCCAGGCAAAAATGGATTGAAGTGACGACAGATATATAGGCGGGAAAACTAAAGTTTGCTCCCGATAGAGAGAAAGACTTGCTGACGCTTGTCCTCGGTAATCCTGAGAAGGGAGGACGAACAAGAGGCTTCGGCCCTAGTGTTCCATGGTCGCTTGGGTTTCCGGCCGACACGGAGACTTATAGAAGCCGAGCGAGAGCTAAACAACGCCGACTGGAGGTGCGGAATGACCGGATGGCCGAGTTCCAACGCCGACTTGACCAGCAGCAGCGGGAGCTTCAGCGAGCGAGCTGCGGGAGATAAATGAACTAAAAGGACAGCGCCCGCGGATAATACCGGCCGACATATCTCGGCGACGAGACAGCGAGCGTGGCCGACTCGGAGGCCCCTCCTACACCGGATGATGATAGATGCCGGTCCCGGCGTCCCCTTGGATGGAATCAAGGAGCAAACACCTTGTGATCTCCATGAGGTGTTCAGGAAGGTTTCTCGTTAAGGTGGCGGTCGGCTATGTCTTACCGGCATTTGGACCTGAAGGTGAGCCGGCAACATGGCGTGGCAATCCGATTCCAGCTGGCTATGCTCGTGTCGGGGTGGATTCAGTTGTCCCGTCGTGGGAGACATTGGAGCTCGATATCCCTGGAGGTGATGGGGGGCTTACACTCAGAGAGGTGCTGGGAAAAATCATTCTCTGGGAAAAGAAGAACATCAGGCTGCCGGAGCTGGGTAGCACCTAGTACCGGTCGTCCCGACGAGGTCACCATCACCTCCTCCGGGTGATCGCAGGCCACCATCACCTCCTCCTACCGATCACATGTCGCCACCATCACCCCGTGGGTACGACGTCGACCACGACATCGGTAGTCCATCTCCATCTCCAGCGCCGCCGCCTCCGCCCACTAAGACTCGGAATGCACCCAGCCGGAAGCGTTTCAAGAGTCCTGTCCGCAAGATGTCGCCCCTCCCAAAAGTACCAAAGGTTCCTCCCCCCCCCGTCCTTACGATCGTACCCCGGAGGAAAATGATGCCATTGTTAAGAAATACAATTATGATTTTTTTCATAATCCAAAACCTCCTGCGCCAGAGCCATACACAGAGAAGCAAATAGAATATGCTACTAGTTTCCTGAACACACCATCGCAGTATGAGTTACACGAGAAGAAGGATGACTATACACGCACTCTTGCGAAGGTAATTGACCAAAAGAAGGATGAAAAGGCTAAGGAGAAGGACATTGCCGGCACGAGCAAATCATCGGCTAGAAGTGCAGCTGAGAATAAGTCAACTTCAACAAGTGCACCCCTCAAGGCCAAGCAAACGACAAAAGGCAAAAAGAGAAAGGAAGTTCCCCTCCTCGGTGCTCAGCCCAAACAATCGATCCCAGCACTCAAAGTGCTTAATGTTCCCAAGGTGTACCAGGAACATGGTGGTATCGATATGGAAGAAGCTGCAAGGCTAGCGGCTTCATGTTCGATTACCGTGGAGGAATTGCTACCTGCAGGCAGATGCTGCACTACCCATTGCTGATATAGCTCCTAAATTTGTCTACGGGGCCGACTTGGTCAGCAGAGAGCAGCTGCATAAACTGCCAACACATATGCGGAATTTGCATCGATGGTACCTTGATGCATGCAAGGAGAACATAATGTACATCGTGGCGAGTATACCATGGGAATATTACTACCGAAAGGAGGAGATCCATATTGAGATGAATGAACTACGGCGGTTATTCAATCTAGATGCCCTCGACAAATCTCTCATGAGTTGCTATTGCTTGTAAGTTGTTAACTACATATAAGTTCATTTTCATTCAGTTCATGTTCGTTTTCATTGCATATATATACTCAATATATCTTATATGTTCTCTTATGCGGATCGAAGATCGGTGAATGCAAAAGTAATAATATTATCAATGTTGGGTTTATTGACCCAGATAAAATACATGTTGAAACGGTGAAGCATAAACGCGAAGAAACGGGGGGAAACCTACTAAGGTTTTTGAGGGAGCAATATTTCTGTGATTCAATATTGTTTCCTTACAACTACGAGTGAGAGTCTTAATGATCTTTTATGCACATTCAATTTTTCTTACTCGATGTTAAGTGTAATTCCTGACGTATATGCATAACATGTGCAGCTTCCACTGGATTCTACTAGACATTCAACTCTGATAAGGGAATAGTTGAAGTAAAAGACCCACCGAGTAGAGCGTGGACGGGTTTCGGGACTTGCGAAGTTGCTCCAAGTGTAATTTCCTTCATCGCCGCGCTTTATCTTTCGTGAGATATCAATTAATTATCCACTCATTCAATCATTCTTTTGCCTGGCAGGGCTTGGCAAGCTTTGAAGAATCATCATAAGGAGATTACCTTTGCAAAGAAGCTAACATTTACTCCTGTACCGTGCCCCCAGCAGCCACAAGGGACGAATCTATGTGGATACTACGTTTGCGAGTCCATTCGCATGTTAACCACTGAGAAGCAAAATAAATTCAACGTAAGCAATAACATTCACAACTTTATTTATTATCATCAATATTTCGTTATCAAGACTGATATAGTCATACTCATCTCATTTTCGTATATAGGTCGACTTCATGCGGGACAGACTCCAACCAAAGAAACACGCACTAGGAATCGTGGAGGAACTGGCGGGACTTTTGGTTAGAGAAGTAATAAACAACAAAGGCTTATTTAGTCCAAATAGATGCTCTACCTCCAAATAGACGGTCGTTAGTACCGCTTGTCGATCGTGAGCTCCATGTATATATGTAGGGAATCTACGAATATGTGTAAGGGGAATCGACTTTTGCTTCCAATATTTGTTTGATCGATCTATATATATATATATAATGAATGAACGTGTACAACTTCTAGTAGCGTACAAATATATGGAACTTTTATTTTCGAACGAAAAAAATGAAATAACAGGCGGTCGGTGGCGGGGGGGGAGGGGTGCTGCACCCCTCAAACCCTAAAGCAGCAGCGTTGTGCGCGCGCCACGTAGAGGACCTTTTGTCGCGGGTGGTAATACCGCCCGCGACAAAAGGGCCTATGCCCTGCGCGCCCCGCGGCTGCCACGTGGTGGACCTTATGTCGCGGGTCGTAAGCGACCCGCGACAAAAGGTGGACCCTTTTGTTGCGCCTCCGTTGTCGCGGCTGGCCGCCCGCGACAAAAGGCCCTTACCACCCGGAACAAAAGGCCTGTTATCTACTAGTGAGTCAACAATTTCCATGATCCGCTATTTTGCCTTCATGTTTAATTTTTTGTATTAGGATTGACAACATGGATATATTGTTGCTAAAGTCCCTTGCAAAGTTCCCAAATTATAACTGTTATGTCCAATAGAAGTCCCTTCGGAGAGGAGGAGGGTGTCATGGAGATGGCTAGCCAATATTGCAGCGTCGGTTGCTTGGACCTGAGACACTGTACAAAAGAGGGGATTGAAAGCCAAGAGACAACCACCGACCAAATCCGCTTGGAGGTGTGATGATGAGGTTATCCATTGATTGCAAGGGGTTGATAAATTATGCTAAAAAGTCGTCAACATATTATAGATGAAATTTGGCTTTTTGGATAGATAACTTTTTGCATTTACTATTGATAAATAGCGGGTAGAGGTGTTGATAATTTGTGAGCTAAAAAATCACAAAATATTCTAAATTAATTTGGCTTTTCGGGTCGGTAACTTTTTGCGTTTACTGTTGATAAAACGGGCAAAGAGGTTGATAAATTGTGAGCTAAAATGATCACCAAGATATTCTAAATGAAAATTGGCTTTTCGGATCGATAAACTTTTGCATTTACCGTTGATAAACAGGGGGCAAAGAGGTTGATAAATTGTGAGCTAAAAGATTAGTCAAAATATTCTAAATGAAATTTGGTATTTGAGCTCGATAATTTTTTTACATTTACCGTTGATAAATAACAGGCAAAGGAGTTGATAAAACGTGAGCTAAAAATAGTTGCCAAATTTTTCTGAAAGAAATTTGCCTTTTTGGATCGATAACTTTTTTGCATTTACCATGTATAAACAACGGGTTGAGGGGTTGATAAATTGTGAGCAAAAAATCGTTAAAATCTTACAAATGAAATTAAATTTTTGGATCTATAACTTTTTTACATTTAGAGGCCGCGGGTTAATAACATGTGAGCTAAAAATACTCTCTAAAATATTACATAGATTACATGGTAAAACAAATTGTCGATGCGTGATCATCTTTGACATGAAGCTGTAAGACAAATCCAAATATTCGTGTGCAGTAAATTTATTGGTCGGAAATCGTTGTTTAAAAATCGAACCAGTGACTGAGACAGCGAGCCTCGTGTTACGACAGTTCGCTGGCTCCAGTTTACCTGATGTACAAAGAAGTTTTTTTTTACTTCTACCATCTTGATTATACGGTATAAAAGTAGCGATCCTGTTGGGTTGGTCATTGCCCTGGCCGTTGTTTTCTGATGTGGTGTGTTCGAATCCGGGAAGCTGTATGATTTTTGCCAACGCCTGCGGGAGAAGGATTGAACGGGGGACAGACCAAAACGGAATTGCGGACCGCCAAAAAGGGAAAATCACCTGGTCAGGCGGGACTGACCGCGGAATCGACAGCTCAGGAGGTTGACCGCGTCCTAGGGTGGCCCATTGGAGATGCCCTTAGCGCTTCATACTACTGCAAGATGTATTAGTAGTATGCCCCACCAACGAGAAAAGACCATAAGTGACCTGTCCTAGTGCACTAAGAACTGAACAAAATGCAGCGGGTCTCAATTGTGGAAGAGAATCTCCCCAAGTCCACGATGTGTTCCAAGTCGTATACCACGATTGAACTTCTGATGCTTAGCATTCCAATATTCTCATCCTAACAATCTCTGCTTGTGTGTATTCTGTTAGCATGATCTTGATGGCTTATTATCGTGGTATCGAAATTTGTATTTTTGAAGGCTCTACAATTGATCCATCTCTATAACATCACCCAACAATGTGTCAGCTTATGTGTATCCTATTGGTCCTCGTGTGTGCTCTATTAGATCACAATGTATGATGTGTAAAATGTGAGATTAAGTAGGCATTTGTGCAATTGGTGTGTCTGTCCTTGTTAGGTTTAGGTTGGTTAGAGAACCATTGTATGGTAACATGACTGCCATTTAACAACATCGCTAGCTATACCCAACACACGATATTTTCTGCAAAAAATGGTAAGTAGCTAGACATAGAAATTGCGAAGAAAATCTATATGGTATTTCACGGTAGTGAATACTTATAATTAATTGATATTCTAGGTTTGACCTAAGCCAAATTACCTTAAGTTTGACCAAGTTATCTACATGACAAATAATTTTTTATATTTTCATCAAACAATATATTTGGCCATGCATGACATCGTCACTCTAGATGTGGTGCGGATGCATGTGCACCAACATGTGTCTATGTGGTGGAGGCCAGAGGTGGTGAGTTACGTGCATGTATGATATTCTACGAGTTAGGAGGACATGCTACGAACATTTCGTGTTTGGTGAGTTCCAGATGAAGGCGTTGCACCAGCCTCTATCTAGTCGATGTTCTCGAATGTCACTCCCCTCCCCGGAGGCATTGTAGAGGAGCCCCTTCACCTCTCTCATCGTTTGTGCCTCAGGCTCTCTAGGTGAAACCTAAGTTTCCATCTTGCCAAAGCATGCTTTGTGACATCATTGTTGTTTTCCCCTTGCGAGTGTCACTTTGGAAATCTAGTGATTTGTTTGTGACGTTGGCTTGTATCTTCGATACGGATTACGGATTGTAGTATGGTAAGATTTTTCCCTAGAAGACCTATGTTTAATCGAACCTTGGGAAGCACAGCTAAATGGTGCATGAAGGAAACATCTACAAGACTTGCTAGTATATTTTATTTCAGTTTACCAGACCTATGTTTAATCAAACCTTGGGAAGCACAGCTAATTAAATGGATTAGCAAAGTTGTATGTTGTTTGAGCTATCTAAGTTGTACTCAATGTGTTGCAAGCTCCAGCTCCAGTTGTCCAGTATTGCGTGGAAAATCAGGTCAAAGAAGAGGCAAGGGGCTGCATTGATTCAACTTGCTAACGACATATCAGTGAAAAAGAATTCTGAAGCTGATACAGGTTACGTACAAGTGCTAGCAATGTACCGAAGTCTCCCCCTCCTTACATGAAGTAATTCTGAACAAAGTCCATGAACGTCATCTCTAATTGCCCTTACATGCTCAGTTCTTCACTACCAGAAACTGCCTTTTTCCTCTCGGCCGCCTATTTTTCTGTGAGGCCCGAAGCAGCCCCCAGGAATATAAATAATCCTGGCGGTTTTATTTACGACGCCAGGAAAATGATGTATTTTGCTGTGGGTTTACCATGCTCGTCAGGGTAAGACATTTTCCTGTGTCCCATCAGCCTACAGGAAAATATTTAGATCTAGCCCGCCGCAGGATGCCCACGAAACTCAAGTTCGCGCTGAAATATTTCAGTCTCCGCGCCAATTCCAGAGGATTCGCGCGATGTCTTCTTTTTTTCCTGTCTGTGCTGGCCCACAGGAAAAGAAATAGAGCAGATAAGGCACCCTCGCTGGGAAAATTCCCCACTCCCTCGTCTTCTCCAATCTTCTGCACATACCGCCGCCGCCCTCATCCTTCCTTCCGCCGTGGCTGGCCGCCGGCCCGCCGCCCTCCTGTGCCGCCTCCTTGTTCCACCGCCTTCCTCCTTAGATCTCCACCGCCACCGGCTATCTCCACCGACCTCCACCATCACCGGCCTGCGGATTCATCCACGTCGGCGCCCAATTTCAATCTCAGACCTCCACCGCCGCCTCCCCTACTTCTGTCTGCTGGTGCAGCCACCTCCCTTCTCCTCCGACCTACACCGCCATCGCCTGCCCCTACCTCAGTTCGCAAGCGCCGCCCACATCACTTCCCTGAACTCCACCGCCGCCACTTGGCAGCACAACTTCTATGTGCGAGCGCCTCCCCCTCCCCTGTTCCCTTCTCCGACCGCCACCTCAGTTCGCCACATCTCGTGCTACCTCTTCAACTTCAACCCCGACCTGTCAGCTGCCTCTCCTTCCGTCGACCTTGAGAGCAGCGACGGCCTCCTCTTCATTTCTAGGCCACTAGCTGAGTTTTAGGTGCTACCAATCAGAGTATTGTGAAGTTTGTTTAAGTGTACTTCTACAAATCAGATTTAGTTATGAACTTTGTTTAGTGTACTACTTAATTTGCTATTTCATTTATCTGAACTGAGAGTATTCTGAAGTTAGTTTAATTACGAACTGTGTGCAAGTGTGTAATGCTTAGTTTGCTATTTAACTGATCTGAACATAGATTAGTGTGTAATAGTTCTGTACATTTGAAGGATATTGGATATGCTAAATATTAATTCTTTTTTCCATTCTTGATGTGCTGCATGTGGTAGGATCTAACTCGAATCTGCCGTGCTGTCCCAAGCTATTGTGGAACCTGCAGCCCATTGATACAATTTCTCGCATCTTGCCTTCCTTGACAAATAATTTTGATGGTAAGCGTTTAGTTTTAGAAGCAAGCTAGTCATGTCTCTTTATCCGGAAATATCAGTAGTGTTTGAATAATGGTGCCATCCTCTTGTAGTCTGCTATTTTGCATCTTCAGAAATTTTCGTGCGTAAAGGAAGGAATTATACTCCTTGATTGCATTCAAGCGCAAGGCACAACCAATAAGGTACCTCTCAATCTTTTGCAGTAGGTGCTTGTCTTGATGTGGTAATTATCTTGTGGTCCAAATAATTATTGATTGAGCTTCCAATATGAGTAGTCTGGTGTAATCTTTTCAGGTGTCATCCTCTTGTAGCAACTCCCAAAGACCAACTGTGATGGCACTGATGGTACACGGTTGGGAGTCATTCTCAAGCGAGAATACTCGGGTCCGGTTGAGGCCACATTAGATTGGGAAGATCATTATCTTATACATGAAAGTGTTACAAGTGTTGATCGGGTGAAACAAGAATTTTAAGCACGTATGATTCTCAATACTTTCTAATATTGTTTGGAGCTCTCTAAACTTTAGCTTGTGTCTTCTTACACTACCCGGACCATGCATGTACAGGCATCGTGCATGTGTACTTAATGGATGTGTACTCGCATGCAATTAATTTTGTGATTGCCTCCTAACTCAAATACTAGTAATTATATGCATTGTGTTGTAACCATACCTCAAAGCTCTCACGTTGGTGGCATAGGAGCAATTTTATTTTTTGACATTAATTTAATAGCAGCAATACAGGGATATATATATATATATGTACTATCATCTTTGTCATAATGTGTTTTTACATATTTTTTAGTTCTTCAATTGTGAAAAGTATTCTACATAGTAGAATATATTTAGGATAAGTATGATTTATTACAATACAGCTTATAAATGGAAAATAATGGTGTGCTATATAATCTTGATAAATATGCTTTCTTCTCGTAGATGCCTTTTTGCGGATGCCTACTAATTGTGTGTGCAACTTGATAGTTATTTCAGTTTTGCTTACCAGTGTATGCACATGACAGGGGAACACAGATTCATCACATGATAGCTTGGAGGATGCTACTATGGATGACCTTGTTGGCCATGGCAACAATGGAGGTAGAAATTGCAAGAACATTGGTGGTGGTGAAAGGAACAACTTTTGCTACAATCGTGATGGTGATAATATCTGTGCTTCTAGAGGAGTATCTCAGAAGTGTATTTGCACTTCAAACAATTAACACTCTTATGGTATTTTAGATCTTTTTTGGTAGATAATGCTCCTGATCGTGAACCTGTATGAATTAGAAGTTCATGTATTTTGTTGTTACATTGCATTACCATGTGCAATGTGTGGATACAAACTAGAGTGGGGGTGCCATGTATCTGTGCCATTGTTATTACTTGCTTTTGGGCAAGTCTGTACATGTCAAGCAACAACTTTTACTGTATTGTTATACTTATAGACGCTATGTACTGGATATGAAGTGGGTCATTGGCTTAAATGTGTATTTAGTGAATAATTAATTTTGTACTGCAGAATATGGATTATGCTCACAATAACTTCCTGGTGGCTTTTCCTGTCGGTTACCTGAAGAAGAAAAAAAATGAAATTGCTAAATCTGACAAACATAAATTTTCCTGGGAGCCACCGACAGGAACAACCCTCAGGAAAATAATTCCTGTCAGCCAACCGTCAGGCAATTCTTTTTCCCTGTCGGATTTATCCTGGTGGAATTTTCCTGTGGGTCAACCGACAGTAATTATTACCCTGACGGTTTTTGCCAACTTCCTGTAGGTTCTGAGCCGTGGGGAAAAGTCCGGTTTCTGGTAGTGCTTGTACTACTACGTATAACATTTTTATCTAATTAACGAATTACCCATGGGGTCTTGATCCTTAAGGGAAAAAATTCAATAAACGGTAGTTATAGAGATTGCAGCCTTACCCTTACGGGTCAATAGCTCACACACGACGTTTCTCCCTGGTATTCGCTGGACAACGACGTCGTTCGATGAAATAGCTAGCGCACGACAGACGCAACGGCCCAAATAGCCACGGCCCGACACGCCCTTTAACAGCGAAGGAATAAACGAATCTGGATTACTTGTGCTGATCTGTTTGAACGCGGGACCCACCAGTCGACCGTTGCTATGCAGGGCCCATAGCTCGCCAGCTCAGACAAGGACCCAGCACATATCTACGCGGGACCCACCAGTGGACCGTTGCTATGCAGGGCCCATAGCTCGCCAGCTCAGACGTTCCCCTGTTCTTCCTCCAGCTCCTCCGTTCCCCTATTTCTTCCTCCAGCTCCCAGCTCCTCCGTTCCCCTGTTCTTCCTCCCGCTCCTCCCAGCAACGGTCCGTGACGGCGGTGGCGAGGGATGTCGAGCTCCGCATCTGGCTCACAGAGGTCATGGCCCCGTTACGGAGAAATCGCGATGAGTAGATGCCCCGACTGCCCTCGCGTCGACCTACTGAAGCGGTTGACATGTGTGCGCTCGGAGAGGGGCAACGTCGGTCGCGAGTTCGTCAAATGCGAAAGCAAGCCATACCTGGGCCCGGATGGAAAGGTAGGGTTGCCCGATATGACTCGATTTGGGAATTTGGATTTGGGAATTTGGGAATTTGGGAATTAGGGTTTCCGATCTTTTTTTCAGGAATTGGATGAATGCGGCCATTTCGAGTGGATGGATAAGTACATTCGAACTCGAGGACTTAAAGTTGAAGTGCGCCCCCCCCCCCCCCCCCCAATCCAGGCTCCCGCATCTGTTGTGGAGGAGGTGATCTCAAACAGAGCCGTTCGGGAGGATTTTGCGGTCAATGGAGCGCTGAACGGAGAGTTGCAGAAATTGAACAAACAATTGAGCGAAATTATGCACTTGAAGAAGCAGTCAAACATGATGGCAGGAGCATTCTATGTGTGTATCATTGCCATTTATTTGTTGTTTCTATTCCGTTCGGATTAGCAATTTGAATTTAGGAGTTGTGGATTGCGGGGCTGCTGTTTGTAGGATGTTGTTTGTAAAATGAATTTGAATAAAATTAGCTATGAGTCTAATCCAAATTCAGTTAGCGGTGGAAGAAGTGACAGTCAGTTAACTGGAACCAAGTTCAGTTAGCACATTCCGAAATAAAAAAAGTGACAATTTCATGAGTAGTTCATGGGCTCTATGTTGGGCCCGTTACTGGGCCAAGCCGTGAGTACTACCCGATAGATTTTTTGTTTGTCGTTTTGGCTTAGTGAATAATTGTTTTTTGTTGTTTTCGTTTCAATCATATTGCGTCCGTTTTGGCTGTAATATTATTGTGGTGTTGTGATGGATCATGTAGACATATGTGTGTACGTGTCAAGTTAAACAGAAGGCATCTTTGAACAGTGGCGGATGGAGACAAAATTTTGAGAGGGGGCAAATGGTGTGAGTGGGGGCATTTCTTATATATATTAGCATATTTTGAATAATTTGCTTCTAAAAACGAACAAATTCTATTGAAGTTTCACATTAACACATTTCTTATATATTTTAGCACATTTCATATATATATTAGCACCCACTAGCTTGTACTTGGGTCCGCCCCTGTCTTTCAAGTTTGTGTATGGAAAATATTTCTTGTTGGTATTTGGGAGATCATTCAAGTTTGGTGCACACAAAAAAGAAAAGTTTGTGTATGGAAAATATTTATTGTTGCATGCAAGAGTAGGGACCATATAGAAAATAAAATATAGCAAATATAGCAAATATTTTCATAATAGGATACATGACTCGATGACACGACTGACTCGATCGATGACACGATGACACTACTGACTCGATGACACGATGACACTACTGACACGATGACACGATGACACTAATGAAAATAATATAGGTAGTAAAACAGTAAAACGACAGGCTCGATCTGACTCCATGAAACAACTTGTACGAATCTTCCTCGTGGACTCCTCGTCGCCCTCGCTCCTCGTCGTCGCGCTGCCCTTCACTCCGGGCCCTTCACTCCTCGTCGGGATGGATGTAGGGGAGGCGGAGGCTGTGCATGTGCCTGGCGTTCGGGAAGATGTAGTCCCACTGGGTGAAGATGTTGCACATGGTGAAGGCGATGAACTCGCAGCCGCACCAAAATGCTTGGCCGAGCAGATGGTAGGCGTCGAAGGGGTTGGTGAAGGTGACCTGGAGGCCGCTGCCTCCCGGGCGGATCTGCGTGATGTGGAACATCGGCGGCGTGCCCGGTGGGAGGTGCGCGTAGCAGGCCCTGAGGAAGAATGTGGCGAACTCGTGCGCAGGCCTCCACCTAGAGATGGACCAGCACCTCAAGGTGTTCTCCACGAGCGTGCCCGGTGGGTACTGTTGCTCGTCGACGATAGCGGGACGGCGGAACGTCGGGCCGGTGAATGCCATGGTGGGCTACGGCGGAGAGGGGCTACGGCGGCTGAGATGTGTTTTGGAGAAGAAGGAGAAGAGGCAATGGGATGCGGTGTGAGAGATAGAGTAGGTTTGGGTGCTGTTTTATAGGGTGAATTAATAGCCCTCATAGTACGTGTCACTCACCCGTGTGCCGCTTCGTCGGCCGTGTATTAACGTCGTTCGTGCTCGTCTTTTCCCTCCCGTGATGCCATCTCTCTGAATCGGGCGCCTCTCTGTATCGACGCGGCAGGGCATCTCTAAATCGACGCGACGCATGGAATCGCGCATCTCTATGAAAAAAGGTTAGCGGGAACGCAGGGCATCTCTCTGAAAAAACGCGGCGCAGGGCATCTCTGGAAAAATAGCCTCGCTGCGACGTGTGAATGCATGTGGCTGCTGCGCGCGTGCATGCATGGGAGCGGGGCCCACGAAGGATAAAAAAAGAGTTTGCATGCGTCTAACGGTTTATAGAGTGCACCACTTTTCAACCCGGCTCATTACAAATCCAACCAATCAGATTGCAGAACGGGCTATTGATGACCCACAAGTATAGGGGATCGCAACAGTCTTCGAGGGAAGTAAAACCCAAATTTATTGATTCGACACAAGGGGAGGTAAAGAATACTTATAAGCCTTAACAACTGAGTTGTCAATTCAGCTGCACCTGGAAAAGCACTAGCAACAGGGGTGATGTGAAAGTAGCAGTGATATGAGAGCAGTAGTAATAGTAACACAGCAGCAGTAATAGTAATATGAGAGCAATGGCACCAGAAGATAGTTGATACTACTTCCAATGACATGTAGAACAAGTATATGATGATGAAAGATGGACCGGGGTTCCAAGCTATCTACACTAGTGGCAACTCTCCAATAACAAGTGTTGGGTGAACAAATTACAGTCGGGCAATTGATAGGATTGAAATAGCATTAAGACAGAATATCAAGATCATTAATCATGTAGGCATGTTTTCCAATAATAGTCGTACGTGCTCGCAATGAGAAACTTGCACAACATCTTTTGTCCTACCAGCCGGTGGCAGCTCGGGCCTCAAGGGAAACTATTGGATATTAAGGTACTCCTTTTAATAGAGTACCGGAGCAAAGCATTAACACTCCGTGAAAACATGTGTCCCTCACATCACCGCCATCCCTCCGGTTGTCCCGATTTATGTCACTTCGGGGCCTTTGGTTCCGGACAGTGACATGTGCATACAACTTATAGATACAATCTAAGCAATAAGTATAGAGCTTAAATCTAAGATCATGGCACTCGGACCCTAGTGACAAGCATTAAGCATAACAAGATTGCAGCAACAATAACTTCATAAACTTTGTAGATAGACAATCATAATGTAACAATCCATCGGATCCCGACAAACACAACACCGATTACATCGGATGAATCTCAATCATGTAAGGCAGCTCATGAGATCATTGTATTGAAGTACATAGGGGAGAGAATACCAACTAGCTACAGCTAGAACCCGTAGTCCATGGGGGAACTACTCACGGAGCATGATGGAGGCGATGGCGTTGATGGAGATGGCTTCCGGGGCACTTCCCCGTCCCGGCAGGGTGCCGGGACAGAGACTTCTGTCCCCCGAATTGGAGTTTCGCGATGGTGGCGGCGCCCCTGGAGTCTTTCTGGAGTTTCGTCAAGTGGTCCGGTGTTTTTAGGTCGAAAGGGGTTTTATAGGCGAAGAGGCGGCACAGGGGGGCACCTGAGGGCACCACACCACAGGCCGGCGCGGGCCCAGGTCAGGCCGCGCCGCCCTATGGTCTGGTGGCCCTCTGGCCCCTCTCCGACTCTTCTTCGGTGTTCTGGATGCTTCCGGGAAAAATAGGAGGTTTGGTCTTCGTTTCGTCGAATTCCGAGAATATTGCCCGAACAGCCTTTTCGGAACCAAAAACGGCAGAAAACGAGAACCGGCACCGTGGCATCTTGTTAATAGGTTAGTTCCGGAAAATGCATGAAATCATCATAAAGTGCAAGCAAAACATGTAAGTATTGTCATAAAACAAACATGGAACGACAGAAATTATGGATACGTCGGGGACGTATCAGCATCCCCAAGCTTAGTTCTGCTCGTCCCGAGCGAGTAAACGATAAAAAGAATAATTTCTGTAGTGACATGCTACTTACATAACCTTGATCATACTATTACAAAGCATATGCAATGAATGAATTGACTCAAGGCAATGATCTATAGTTGCTAACAAATAGATAACATATAGCAAAACTTTTCATGAAGAGTACTTTCAAGACAAGTATCAAAAGTCTTGCACAAGAGTTAACTCATAAAGCAATAAGTTCAAAGTAAAGGCATCGAAGCAACACAAAGGAAGATATAAGTTTCAGCGGTTGCTTTCAACTTGTAACATGCATTTCTCATGGATAATTGTCAACACAAAGTAATATGATGAATGCAAATAAGCAAGTATGTAAGAATCAATGCACAGTTGACACAAGTGTTTGCTTCTAAGATGGAAGGAAGTAGGTAAACTGACTCAACATAAAGTAAAAAAATGGCCCTTCAAAGAGGAAAGCATCGATTGCTATATTTGTGCTAGAGCTTTTGTTTTGAAAACATAAAGAGAGCATAAAAGTAAAGTTTTGAGAGGTGTTTGTTGTTGTCAACGAATGGTAGTGGGCACTCTAACCCCCTTGCCAGACAAACCTTCAATAGCGGCTCCCATGAATTATTTATTTTTGGGTGGCACTCCTTCCAACCTTTCTTTCACAAACCATGGCTAACCGAATCCTCGGGTGCCTGCCAACAATCTCATACCATGAAGGAATGCCCTTTTATTTTAGTTTTATTATGATGATGACACTCCCCCCAACCTTTGCTTACACAATCCATGGCTAACCGAATCCTCGGGTGCCATCCAACAATCACATACCATGGAGGAGTGTCTATTTTGGTTAATTAATTTGGGACTGGGAATCCCATTGCCAGCTCTTTTTGCAAAATTATTGGATAAGCGGATGAAGCCACTAGTCCATTGGTGAAAGTTGCCCAACAAGATTGAAAGATAAACACCACATACTTCCTCATGAGCTATAAAACATTGACACAAATCGAGAGATGATAAATTTTGAATTGTTTAAAGGTAGCACTCAAGCAATTTACTTTGGAATGGCGGGAAATACCACATAGTAGGTAGGTATGGTGGACACAAATGGCATAGTGGTTGGCTCAAGTATTTTGGATGCATGAGAAGTATTCCCTCTCGATACAAGGTTTAGGCTAGCAAGGTTGTTTGAAGCAAACATAAGTATGAACCGAGTACAGACAAAACTTACATAAGAACATATTGCAAGCATTATAATACTCTACATCTGTCTTCCTTGTTGCTCAAACACTTTTACCAGAAAATATCTAGACCTTAAGAGAGATCAATTATGCAAACCAATTTCAACAAGCTCTACGGTAGTTCTCCACTAATAGGCTTAGACTACATGAAAAAAACTTAATCATGATCTACTTGAGAGCTCAAAACAATTGCCAAGTGTCAAATTATTCAAGACATGATGAGGCATTTTCTGTTTCCAACCAAATATAAATAAGTGCAATAGCTTCCAACTTTTATCATTGAACATTAAAAGTAAAACGAAGAACACGAGTGTTCATATGAAAAAGCGGAGCGTGTCTCTCTCCCAATCAAGGATTGCTAGGATCCGATCTTATTCAAACAAAAACAAAAATAAAAGCACACAGACGCTCCAAGTAAAACACATATGATGTGACCGAATATAAAAATATAGTTTCGGGGAGGAACTCGATAAGTTGATGAAGAAGGGGATGCCTTGGGCATCCCCAAGCTTAGACGCTTGAGTCTTCTTGAAATATGCAGGGATGAACCACGGGGGCATCCCCAAGCTTAGACTTTTCACTCTTCTCGATCATATATCATCCTCCTCTCTTGACCCTTGAAAACTTCCTTCACACCAAACTTCTCACAAACTTCATTAGAGGGGTTAGTACTCAAAAAAATTGAATCCACCTTGGTCCTGTAGTGGCACATTGCAAGAACTCAATAAAACATTAGCTACAGCCCTCTACGTCTAGAAAACCTCGCTTAAAGTCCACAAGAGACAATGCAAAAACAGAGACAGAATCTGCCAAAACAGAACAGCCAGTAAAGACGAATTTTAAATAAATACTTCCGTTGCTCAAATCAGAAAACTCAAAACTAATGAAAGTTGCGTACATATCTGAGGAATACGCACGTAAATTGGCATATTTTTCTGAGTTACCTACAGGGAAAACAGCCCAGATTCGTGACAGATAGAAATCTGTTTCTGCGCAGAAATCCAAATCTAGTATCAACCTTCGATTAGAGGCTTCACTTGGCACAACAAAACACAAAACTAAGATAAGGAGAGGTTGCTACAGTAGTAAACAACTTCCAAGACACAAATATAAAACAAAGTACTGTAGAAAAATAACACATGGGTTATCTCCCAAGAAGTTGCTTTCTTTATAGCCATTAAGATGGGCTCAGCAGTTTTAATGATGCACTCGCAGAAAATAGTATTTGAGGCAAAAGAGAGCATCAAGAGGCAAATCCAAAACAAGTTTAAGCCTAACATGCTTCCTATGCATAGGAATCTTGTACACAAATAAATTCATGAAGAACAAAGTAACAAGCATAAGACGATAGAACAAGTGTAACTTCAAAATTTTAAGCATATAGAGAGGTGTTTTAGTACCATGAGAATTTCTACTACCATATTTTCCTCTCTCATAATAATTTTCAGTAGCTTCATGAACAAACTCAACAATATAACTATCACATGCAGCATACTTTTCATGATTTCCAAACACATAATTTTTATCAAGTTCAAGAATAGTGGAATTAAAACTTTCAAACTTACTTTTATTAATAATATAACAAGGTAGTTGATCAATCTCAAGAGATATGGGACTCATAGAATAAGTCAAGAACTCTCCAATCCCATTTTCATTAGTATTACAATTAATATTATCAAGTAACATAGGACCATCATCTAGAGCTTTATCATAAACATTTGCCAAGCAAAATTCTTTAGTACCATGCATTTCGACATCGAGCACAAACAAAGCATTATCATAAGATTTATCAAAGTAGCATGGATTATCATAGATAACAGTAGCATAATCATTCTCACAAGTATTACTCATAGGTACTATTTCAAGAGAATCCACAGGAACATAACATTCAACCTCTTCCGGTAAGCATGGAGGACAATCAAATAGTGTAAGAGATAAAGAGTTACTCTCATTAGAAGGTTGACATGGGTAGCTAATCCATTCTTCCTCCTTTTGTTCGTCGCTCTCCTCTTCTTTTTCATCCAATGAGCTTTCAGGTTCATCAATTTCCTCCTCTTTTTCATCCAATGAGCTTTCAGGTTCATCAATTTCTTCTTCCATCGGCTCCTGCAAATTGTGAGTGCATTCTTGTGCATTAATGTGTCTCTCTTTATAATCAAGGATATAAGGATTCCTACTGTAGCATTCTATGCAAGAATTAAAGATAGTAGAGACATAATCTTTAAGGCCCTTACAAACAACACAAGTTTCATAATTCTCAACCATGAAGGATTCTATCTCGGAGGCTCCCATAAATAAGACAAATTGTTCTACCTCTTCGAACCCATAATGAATATAGAAATTCCGATTATAGCTCTTAATTAAAAATTCCTCACTAAAGCCACATTGAAATTTAAGGTGTTTAGTATCCTGTTGAGAGCAACAGTTTATATCATGGCGTTCAAGCAAGATTTTAGCAATTGTATTCAATTTTTCTATCATAGCACTCATTATTTTACCAGTTCTTGATTCTCTATAACAATTATAACATTCTATAAGCTCCAAGTAGGTTGTTGGTTCTCCCATAACAGCAGTTTTTAATTTTTTGGTTTTCAAATTTTTATGGATTTTTGGGTATATGAGACAAATAAAACAAGACAAAAATAAACTAAGCAAAAGTAAACTAAGCAAACTAATACTAGACAGAAATAAACTAAGCACAAATAAACTAGACAAAAGTAAACTAGCAAAACAAAATAAAATAAAAGTAGAGAGAGAGGTAGAGTGTACTCCCCAGGTGAACTTATGAGTAGAGCTATGCCTCCCCGGCAACGGCGCTAGAAAATAGTCTTGATGACCCACAAGTATAGGGGATCGCAACAGTCTTCGAGGAAGTAAAACCCAAATTTATTGATTCGACACAAGGGGAGGTAAAGAATACTTATAAGCCTTAACAACCGAGTTGTCAATTCAGTCGCACTGGAAAAGCACTAGCAACAGGGGTGATGTGAAAGTAGCAGTGATATGAGAGCAGTAGTAATAGTAACACAACGAGTAGTAATAGTAATATGAGAGCAATGTCACCAGAAGATAGTTGATACTACTTCCAATGACATGTAGAACAAGTATATGATGATGAAAGATGGACCGGGGTTCCAAGCTATCTACACTAGTGGCAACTCTCCAATAACAAGTGTTGGGTGAACAAATTACGGTCGGGCAATTGATAGGATTGAAATAGCATTAAGACGAGAATATCAAGATCATTAATCATGTAGGCATGTTTTCCAATAATAGTCGTACGTGCTCGCAATGAGAAACTTGCACAACATCTTTTGTCCTACCAGCCGGTGGCAGCCGGGCCTCAAGGGAAACTACTGGATATTAAGGTACTCCTTTTAATAGAGTACCGGAGCAAAGCATTAACACTCCGTGAAAACATGTGTCCCTCACATCACCGCCATCCCCTCCGGTTGTCCCGATTTCTGTCACTTCGGGGCCTTTGGTTCCGGACAGTGACATGTGCATACAACTTATAGATACAATCTAAGCAATAAGTATAGAGCTTAAATCTAAGATCATGGCACTCGGGCCCTAGTGACAAGCATTAAGCATAACAAGATTGCAGCAACAATAACTTCATAAACTTTGTAGATAGACAATCATAATGTAACAATCCATCGGATCCCGACAAACAACACACCGATTACATCAGATGAATCTCAATCATGTAAGGCAGCTCATGAGATCATTGTATTGAAGTACATAGGGGAGAGAATACCAACTAGCTACAGCTAGAACCCGTAGTCCATGGGGGAACTACTCACGGAGCATGATGGAGGCGATGGCGTTGATGGAGATGGCTTCCGGGGCACTTCCCGTCCCGGTAGGGTGCCGGGACGGAGACTTCGTCCCCGAATTGGAGTTTCGCGATGGTGGCGGCGCCCCTGGAGTCTTTCTGGAGTTTCGTCAAGTGGTCCGGTGTTTTTAGGTCGAAAGGGGTTTTATAGGCGAGGCGGCGCAGGGGGGCACCTGAGGGCACCACACCACAGGCCGGCGCGGGCCCAGGTCAGGCCGCGCTGCCCTATGGTCTGGTGGCCCTCTGGCCCCTCTCCGACTCTTCTTCGGTGTTCTGGATGCTTCCAGGAAAAATAGGAGGTTTGGTCTTCGTTTCGTCGAATTCCGAGAATATTGCCCGAACAGCCTTTCTGGAACCAAAAACAGCAGAAAACAGGAAGCGGCACTTGTGGCATCTTGTTAATAGGTTAGTTCCGGAAAATGCATGAAATCATCATAAAGTGCAAGCAAAACATGTAAGTATTGTCATAAAACAAACATGGAACGACAGAAATTATGGATACGTCGGGGACGTATCAGCTATCCACGGATCAGTGTGAGCCACCTTCTAGAAGACAAGATCGCACGGTCGAGGATCAATGGATGGACGGTCCACGTTGCGAACGAAGGCTCCCACGGATCGCCCACGGTTTTGAAGGATTTTAAGTGGTTTTGGGTTTATTCGACCGTTTGCAGGGTTGCAAAAGCTTTTTCAAAATTTTCAAATTTCAATAGCTTCACCTTTTAGTGAGGAACAAGGATCTGGGTTTGGAATTTCTTTTCACTCTGCCGTTTTTTGCTCGTAAGGTGATCAAACCTTAGGTTAGACTCAATTTTCAAATGAGCCTAAAAAATTCAAAAAAATTCAAAAAAATGGAAAACCTGTGCACATTGTCTTCTTATGTCATATAGCAAGCATTAAGGTTGATATAGATGGTCTACATAGTAGGCAACTGAGAATCCATGTGTTGGGTGGCCATATATTGAACCCTGTCGTACGAAGTCACGAGGGTTTGAAAGGTGATGTTGGGTTGGATCATGAAAACTTCCCAAAACATGACCAGAGCTTCCTTTCGGAGTGACTAAGATGGATCCAAGCTTAGTTTTTCATTTCAATGTGCCAAACTCTTGTTTTTCATGGTCAAAGCTAGGTTTGACCAATTTTCAAATGAGCCTAAAAAATTCAAAAAAATGGAAAACCTGTGCACATTGTCTTCTTATGTCATATAGCAAGCATTAAGGTTGATATAGATGGTCTACATAGTAGGCAAACGAGAATCCATGTGTTGGGTGGCCATATATTGAACCCTGTCGTACGAAGTCACGAGGGTTTGAAAGGTGATGTTGGGTTGGATCATGAAAACTTCCCAAAACATGACCAGAGCTTCCTTTTGGAGTGACTAAGATGGATCCAAGCTTAGTTTTTCATTTCAATGTGCCCAACTCTTGTTTTTCATGGTCAAAGCTAGGTTTGACCAATTTTCAAATGAGCCTAAAAAATTCAAAAAAATGGAAAACCTGTGCACATTGTCTTCTTATGTCATATAGCAAGCATTAAGGTTGATATAGATGGTCTACATAGTAGGCAACTGAGAATCCATGTGTTGGGTGGCCATATATTGAACCCTGTCGTACGAAGTCACGAGGGTTTGAAAGGTGATGTTGGGTTGCATCATGAAAACTTCCCAAAACATGGACAGAGCTTCCTTTTGGAGTGACTAAGATGGATCCAAGCTAAGTTTTTCAATTCAATGTGCCAAACTCTTGTTTTTCATGGTCAAAGCTAGGTTTGACCAATTTTCAAATGAGCCTAAAAAATTCAAAAAAATTCAAAAAATGGAAAACCTGTGCACATTGTCTTCTTATGTCATATAGATGCTAACCCTAGAGTTTGAGGCCAATTGGAGAAGGTCGAAAAATGGTAAAATTAGAAATGGGTGTTTGGGCTACCTTTGGGGCTCTTTTTAAGCTCATTTTGGAGAACACATCGCTTGTTGGAGTTGTTACCCTACCAAACGAGCATAACATCTACTAAGTGGCATACATGTCACGGTTAAGCCACAAGAAGATACAAATAAGTGGCATACATTTCAAATTATTCAAATTATTTAAATTCGGTTCAAATTTAAAAGTGGCAGATACAAGTAAGTGGCATACATGTCACGGTTCAAAGTATACAAATAGCATTCACTCACAAACCACTCATGCTCTTGGTTTTCCTTGCACTTGACCTTTTCTTCTTCTTACCACTAGATGGTGCCGGCACGCCACACAAAACCCTCATGCTCTTGGTTTTCTTCGCATCAGATGGACTTGGCCGCCGCACATCATGTCCTACAGACTTGCAAGATCTTGTGCACATCGTCAACACACGCAGGTTCTTGTTCTCCTTCATTTGATGCCTCAACAGTTGACAGTTTCAGTTCACTTTGCATGACATCTTCCACAACAGCTTCAGGTCGCACCCCATCATCCAAAACTGAGTCAGATGGCAGTACATCAAGCTGAACAGAATCAGATGGCAGTACATCAACCTGATCTGAATCAGATGGCACCATATCAGATGGGACCAAATCTGACAAAATTGGATCAGATGGCACTTGATCAAGCTGAACCGAATCAGATGGGACCAAATCAAGCAAAATTGGATCAGATGGCACAACATCAGGCACAACAGAAGCAGATCGCATCAGAACATCCAGATCCTGTTGACTTCTCTTTTTTGTATGCCCATTTAGTCTTGCCTTTTTTGTTGGCCAACACTTTTCAAGAACAAGGGGTTCAACAACAGAGAGCTCACTTCCACGCTTTCTTCTAAAAACAATATAAAATTAGAGTATAAAAACAGAGTAACATATCAGTATAACAATATAAAATTAGAGCAACAATTTAAACTCACTTACTTTGTCTTTTCTGGAGTGTAACGGCATTTGGGAGATCCAGCTCGGTGACCAAGTTCCTGACACAACTTGCATCTATTTTTGTTGCCTTTCTGAGATCGTTTTGATTCTACATCTTTATTTTTCCCCTTCTTACTACTCCTACCTTTCTCAAACCAAGCCTTGTATCTGCTCACTCTAGGTCTGCCAGGCTTTCTTTTGGCAAGGGGGGACACATAGAAAATTCAAAATCCACTTCAGGCCACTGAGACTGATATGTAAGTGCTGGTATTGGAGTTGCATAGGCAGCCTTGAATCTTGCTACTGAGTAATATTCATGCAGATAAGGGTGCATGTTTAATTTTGGTTTGGAAGCCAAGAAGATTATGGCATGGCCACATGGTTTTCCAAAGTGTGTTGCCACTCCGTGCAAGTGCAAGTGCAATCCTCAAAATTTTCTCGTACTTGTATTAACCACATGCCTCTTACTAAGCTTGGTATCTCTCACTTCACCACCCCACAATGAAGAGGAGTCAACTACCAAATGTGTAAGATTTCTCGCTTCGTTAACCACCTGCTGCCCCACAGCTGGAAGCTTATCCCCTTGCAGAGCATCAGCTAATCTTCTTCTCAATTCCCACAGCCGCATGATCATGATCCTGATTTGGTCAACCATGTCATGCACAGGCAAGTCTTTCAAGTCCTTCACCTTGTTGTTAAAACTTTCTGCCAGATTTTTGTTGATGTGATCACACTTGATGGCCGTATTAAATCCTGACCTATACCACAAAAGAGAATGGTATGCATTTAGCCAATGCTCAAACTCTGGATCTGCTGCAAGAACTTTGCGAAGGTGATAATCATGTGTCTCCTTACGGTAAGCTCTGGCTGCTGGCCAAAGTCGCCCAAATTCTTCTCCTCTATGTTTCTTGATCACATTCATCCACATATGACCAAAGCACTCCCTCTCGCTCTCGCATGTGGAAATACATTTCGACTCGCATTTTCTAGGCCTTTACAAGCATCTCGTGTGTATAGCCAAAGGTGTCACCGGCCCAATGCATCTTTTCAACCGAATCATGAACCATGTCCATGAAGCCTCTCGTCTCGGATTGAAACATGCCAACAAGCAACAGGAAATATCCAGTTGTGTCCATCTAGAGCATTGCATGCTCGCCAATTGACCATTCCACTTTCCAAGTCGAAAAGATGAGTCTATACTCAAATATGGCCGACACCCTGCTTTGAAGCCATCGATGCAAGGCTTTAAAGCCATAAAAAATTTGGAGAAATAAACTTTGCCATTAGGTGCAACCTCGGTATCTATCTCCACAACACTACCAGGTGATCTCTTCTCAACCTCTGCCTTGAAACTATACAGCATCCTGAAGGTATTTGCCCAATCACCATATAGTTCTTTCATTGCCTTCTGTTTTGCCTTCCACACCGTGGTATAATTGAGTTTAATAGGGTATTCCTTTTCCATGTCTACTTTCAGTTGTTTTGCAGTAGTGTTTGGTTTTTTGGCCAAAATTGGAGTGATTTTTTGTGCAACCCAGTGCCCGTGATGTCATGGTTGATACATTCTCGTGAGCTTGTAATACAAGTATGTTCATGAGGGATTTGATTAACCCTGATGCTACTTCCATCCGTTTGGCGTCTGGCAGATATGTACCACTTGCAAGGCCTGGCACCCCCATCAAATCCTCTGCACTTCGCATAAAATTTCTTTTTATCTGGTCCACGTGGTCTTGGTGTCAAATTGTTTCTTCACCGCATAAGTCTTGAAACACATCCGAAACTCAGCCATGGTTGGAAAATATTTTCCAACTTCAATTACAGGGTTATCTCTGTCATACACATTTACCATCTCTTCAACATTTGCATCATCAACATCATCTGCAGCCTTCCTTCATCAACTCCGGATCCACATCTTCATAACTATCAGCTGCATCCCTCCCCTTCTTGTTCTTCTTGTTCTTCTTGTCTTTCTCATCTACCGGAATTCCAAACAGATTGGCCATCTCAGTATCATCCATTGGTGCTATGACCAAATCAGTTTGTTCAACGAGTTCTACTCGAATTCCAGTCAACAACAGCCCCATTTGCAGCACCATCACAGCCCTCTTGTGCATCATCGGCTAACACCGTCGGCTCGGTTACAATGGGCATTATCTGTCTACTTGCAGCCCACTCATCCTCCTCAATCTGAACAAGCAAACTTTGATGGCACATATCCAACCAGCTGAATCTGGTTTTAGATCAATAAGCTCGGCCCGAAATGTAGCACTTTTGCGTTCCCACCCCTGTTGCCGATCAATTTCATCAACAAGCGATCCGCCATCCTCAATTCTTGAATACTCGCCCTTACTCTCGTTGTACCATAGCAATGCCACTTCTTGCGCCGGACCCCAAGGAATACTCTCCCCTAATTTCTCCACAACATTCCTCACCGCTTGCTCTTGTTGGAGAACTAGTTCTTGTGGATCCATCTCTTCTAATTCAACCTCCCAACTAACTAATCTGCCATTCTCGATGTTCCTCAAGCTACCACCAGCTAGCTTCGCCGTAGATACAAAGAACTCGACTGACAATTCGAAGCTACGCGGGCGCCGGCCATCTCCCATGTTTTCGGCGCGCGGGAGTGAGACGGAATGCTACCGAACGAGCTCTAATCAAAAGCTAAATCAGCACGAGAGTGATGGATTACCTCGAATTTGAATCTTCCGGCTCCATCCAATGCAGGGCTGCTGGCCTGCCCGCCTGCTGCTGCCACCACCGCCGTCGCCGCCGCCCCTCCCCCTCAAATGTCTGCGTGTCGGGCAAAATTGGGTCAGATTCGGAAGCTCCTCGCCAAAATTGGGTCAGAGTAATGAGAATGGGCTCCATTTGACTCACCGCCGATGCCGGAACCGCCACGCCCAGGAGGGAAGCTCCGCCGCCGCCGCCGAAGAGGGATCTGCCGTTCAGATGGCGCGCTCCGTTTCGGCACGGTTGGTTCCTGCTCGGTCGGTCGGGGATGGTTTGACTCAACCGGCCTAAAGGAGTGGGTCCCGCAGTCCCTAACCCTAATTCATGACTCCTTAACCAGCCCAAACAAGTGACACGGTCGTTTCATCAACATGGGTGGGTCGGAGCTATTTTGGTGCTCACAGACGTCGTATGGCAGCTATTCCCGTCAACTATGTCGCATGAGAGACAATAGCGGTGAGAAACGTCGCGTGTGAGCTATTTGCCCTACCCTTACAAGGAACAAAACAGAGTGACCTGAGTCAATGTTAATGATGCCTGATTCTGTTCACAGTTTCACACATATACTTGTATGCTACTACACACGTAGATGTACTCCTATCCAATTCTAGATATAAAAAACAAGACATGCTTGAAGCGAGTGCTATAGGCCGGCCGGAGTGCCGGACAATGCATATTCCTAACAAATTCGGTTTCCGTGTCCGATTCCAGTCATGCAATCGATCGCCTGTTATTATTGCGCGCGAGGGTAACCATATATATACTAGCAAAGATCGAGTACTCTTGCGCCGAAAAGGGATCGCGCCTTGTACGGGATGATAACGGATTACTGGTCCGATCTCCCTGACGATCTCCTCCCCCTGGTCTACGCCAAGGTTGGCGGCTTGCTCCACCGCGTCCGGTTCTCCGCCGTATGCAGATCGTGGCGAGCCGCCGCGGCTGCGTCGCGCCACCCGGCGCCGCCTGCCCTACCGTGGCTCATCCTCCCCTCCATATTACGAGACGACCACAGGACGAGGCGTGTGTACTGCCCTGAAGAAGATGGGGTCATGCGCATCCAGCCCCCGAGCGAAAACTTGGTCGGCAAGTGGTTCGTGGGAGCTCACGATGGTGGCTGGATCGCCGCGGTAGGGTTCCACCTGAAGCTTGCGATCCTGAACCTCTTCTCCGGCGTCGAGGTCAAGGCGCCGCTTCTGAAACAGTGGACCATGCCTGGCACCCAAGTCGGGAAGGTTGTCTTCTCGGAATCTCCAACCTCACCTGGATGCATCCTCGCGGCCATCACCCACCACCACGACAACCATGACATCCTGCTATGCAAGCCCGGTTGTCTTGACATCGGATGGACTACATATTCCACGATAGAGGAGCTCCTGGACATTATATTCCACAACGGACATCTCTACGGCCTCAACCTCTACGGGGACCTGTTCAGGTTCGAACTAGGTGTGAACCAAGATGGCTGGCCGATGGTAACCGAACACCACCTGCACGCGATTGAGATAGGTAGATCCCGCGTGGACAACGACGGCCATTGCTACGTATTTGTTTTGGAAGGCAAGCTCGCAATGGCGGTGAGGAGTAAGCGGTCTAACATATTCAGATCCGACCCTTTCTTCACGGTGTTTGAGCTTGGTGACGAACCGCCGATAGGGTGGCTTCGGAAGTGGGAGGAAGTACCGAGCTTGGGAGACTACTCCCTGTTCTTAGGGAAAACGTGGTCTAAGGCGGTGTCCGTACCAGCAGGTGGGTGCGGTGCAGTGCAAAGAAACTACATCTATGTTGATGATGTGGTTGGTGGCCGCAACTATCTCATGCAAGAAGACGGCGGTGATGGAATCAAATCGACTCAATCTTGGATACTTCGTGGCACATGGGCTTGGGGTGAAACGTTAACGTGGATTCTTCCTCCTGATTTCTAATCTGGCTAAGCAGAAACGATATGATCCAACGGCAATCAGATATGCTAAGCAAGGTTATAATTGGGAGGGGATTAAGAGGATGTTTCGGTGATCTACATTTAGTCATTTACTAGTAAATTAATTAATACATTTTATACTAGTTAAATGTCTGTGCGTTGCTACCGCTTATTTTTCACGTTGCATGTGTAAAACTAAAATGCACATGAACAATTACTTATATGGAACTATAAAGAAAAGATAGTAGTCACATAAATCTGGGCAACATTGAAACTTTTTTTTTTTGTAAAACGGAGGCAAAAGCTTTGCCTCATCTATTCATTAAGCAGAAGGTACCCAGTTTTTAGGAAAAAACCGGGCGAAAACCAACAACAATAGTGCCAAAGCACACCCACAGCCACACACACACCGCCACAAGGGCCACACCTAGCCATCCTGGCTACCCACAAAAGCTACAGAAGAAGCTCAAGTCGGTCTATGCTAAACAGATGGCTCTTCGAGGAGAGACCGGCAGCTTTGATTCTGAAGACGAGCCTCGGAGAGGAGATGCGCAAGACAAGCGCCAAATAGGACCTTCATCGGACCACGCCTCAAAGGTCATCGTACACTGGTGGTCTCACCTACGACCGCGTCCTCTGACATCCGCAAGACGCCTGCGACGGTACCCCTCGTGGTGCAAACGTCGCCCCCGACGGTACCTTTTAAGGTGCAAAACGTCAGCCCCGATTGCAGCTCCGTCTAAATAAAAAAGGAAGAAGAAACCCGCGCAATTTTTTGCGCCTCCGGCGAATGCGGCTACACATCTACGACGACTACATCATCGACCATGACTACCTCGACCACGGCTACATCACGATCGGCTACCTCGACATCGACATAAAGGCTACGTCTACAGCGACACATCGGCAACAACTTCAGTCGACAGCGTCTGCGTCGTCACTTGCGTCCACGCCACTCCCGCTGTGACTGCGGGAGGGAAGAGAAGGAACCAGAAGGGGACGCCGATGATGACAAGGAGGAGAAGGAGAAGAGGACGGAAGCACGGGACTGCAAATTCAGTCGCAATCGTCCGCTTCACTCCCGCTACGACCGAGGGGGAATGTTAGAATACGTATAGGATATAGAGATAGACTAAGACTCTAGAGATATCATCTTGTACTCCAAGTCTGCTCCCTCCTATATTTCTATATATACCCATGAGGGTCACCGAAATAAACAACGAAAACGAAATAAATATTAGGGTTCTACGACTTTCTACAGGACCTTGTGATGTGTTGCAACTCGCATACCACGACTGAACTTCCGATGCCTCTCATTCCAATGGTATCATCGAAGTGATCTTTGCTTTTGTGGGTATTATGTTGGCACGATCTTGATGACTTCTTTGCATGCTACCTATATTTGTATTGCTGAAGGCTACACCAACCCCTATCTACGAGCGCACCCTGCAACGTACGTGTGAGCTCATCTGTGTCCTATTGATTCACTATGATGTGCGATTGTGAGATTATGTAGACATTTGTCCAATTGGTGTGTCCGTCCTTGTTAGGTTTAGGTTGGTTGGAGAACCCCTGCATGGACTACTATTTAACAACATAGCTAGCTAGACTCAACGCACGCTTTTTATTTTTATTTTGCTTGAAAATAATACATGGCTAGACATATTTGGTGAAAAGATAATCTATGTGATATGGAGCATAGTAGTTTTCTTGAACGAAATATATATGTAATTCTAGTGAATATGTCTATAGCTACTAAAACGCTTTATATATATACGACTTCACACCAAATGTGATACCACAATTTGTTCCTTAGGTTAAAGTGATAAATCACTAACTTAAGGGGTTCGAAGTGATCCACTGTTTTGAACCCTGAATCACAGACCAAGGTGGAAAGCAAAGAATTGTGGTATGATGGGTAGCCTAAGCTAAAATGAGCAGGATTTGAGAATTTCAGTCGAATTCCATGTTTAAACTCATGTGCAAAAGGATGAAAAAAAAACGTTATATATGATTTGAGATGATAACGGGTAGGGAACTAGAAGTCTGACGGGGCTTCAGTTTAGATGAACTAGAAATTTGCAATAGAAAATGTGAAAGGCAGTAAACAAGACAAGAAGGTAAAACTGATTTCCCTTCAGATCTCTGCAAGCTCTTGCTAATGTCGGCAGACACATGCTACTGTTAAGTTGCCTATCAGATGACTGCTCATTTGTTTTGAGTAATACTTGGTGTTCCATGCTTCATTGCTTCCTAATTATCTTGATACTGAGACACCTTAACTGCCTTACGAGCCATATTAAACCTTAACTAAAAATTTATCCTTTAACATAGCCCTCCTAGCATTGTATATAACCTATTTTTCCATCTAATATGAATAGGCAGCTGCCGGGTTTACCCCAGAAAAAAAGGATTTGAAACATTTGTTGCAGGAGATTGCTAGAACCTGATACTTTAACACAACTCAAGGCATTTTTTCTGTAGAACTCCCTCAATATTTTCAGCGTCTCATGCATGTCGGATGTTAGGTTTGTCCTATCTATTAATCTTGCACAATTCAGCACGGACAATTCAGCACAATCTTTTTTACTATGTTTCTTTAAGTTGATGCGGCAACCGTTAAGGATGATGAATGGATTGGTTGGAGTAATGAACTGAAGGTAGACCTTTTTCTTTTCTTTTGGATGACCCAACATGTGCTGTCTGATCAATTGCTGCAAGGGCATTACCTCCTGCGGGACATAAAGGAGCCATGAACATATGTCATGGTGGTTGTATTTCTGCTCATGTTATCTATGATGTATGATACAACTTCGGAATTCCAGAAAACAATTATTTTGGTAAACGGTAATCCAAAAATGAATTTGTACATGACATAAATTAATTGTTTCATTAGAGTTTACAAATTAACTAAGCATTCTTGTACCGGTAAACAAGATATAAGCACAGGTAGCATGCCGCAGTAAGCTGCCAAGGGAAATACATATTTCTGACTGCTGCTCTCCGTTTCATCTACAGTGAGATACTGCTTATTCATTTTCTATGAACCATGACATTGCAAAATGTGGCATTTTGGATTGGTATTGTTGTTAGTGTGAAAACAAATTAATTTATATTGACCTGTCAAGGTTGACACCGTGAAAACTAGCATTTGTAATATGGTGTCCTAATGAGAATTACTTTAAGTAATGTATAGGTGATTTCCCCTGAAGTGGAAGTCAGTCTCTCACAGAACGAACTGCAATGCAAGTGCAAAAGGAAAACATACTGCTGACAGTTACTCTTGGTTCCATCTACAATGAGTTATTGCTATGGCACTACGATTCCGATAAGGTATTAGGTAGAATTCAGTAGGATATTTTGCTGCAAGCACCAACGTAAATTTTGACAACATCATTGACATGATTACACCACTCTGACTTTTTTTGTGAGCATGCACATTGATTTTAGTAAAGCGGCCTTTAGATGCATTCGGTTCCAAATTAATGACAGATAAAGACGATTTTGGGTGTAGTTTTCCTTGTGATGGCCCAGGGTGCGGCGGTACTTGTGACATTTCTGCTTGGGTCACGTTTTATTTGGCAGTTTTCAGTACAGATGTGAGTGGGTCACAGTTAGGGCACCCTTTCCCCTAGTTATTAGTTCAATAAAATGAACTAACCTTTTCAGTGACATCATCATTTTACTTCTTTTTTTTTTACAAAAGAGGGTAAAGGGTACCCTAACACTGACCCACTTGGAACTCTAGTTTTTTGGATGTTAAATAACATTGGATGGCATTAGGAATATGTCACATTATGGCAGGGCAACGTTTAACAATCTACTGAATCCTCCACTTATTTGATGAGATGGTTAAGGTATTGTAGATAATAATGTTAGAGTCCTAGGTTTCATCTCAGTACATCTTCCTAGTAAGTGATATCAAGGGAATATTCGGTGCAAATTGAACTTAATTCGAGGATGTTGGCCACCAGACCTCAGTTTGCGGTTTGCGATGTTGTTTTATATCTGAAGTTGCTACTACATACAAGATGTTGTGAGCAGTCAAGTCTGGTTAATGGAATGACAGCTAAGTAAATTCCGAGCCAGTTTAACAAAAAAAATGGTTTAGCCCAAACTCGGGAATATTTTGTGACTTAGTTCGAGGATGTTGTTGACCAGAGCTCAGTTTTCAGTTATGCTGTGGTTTTATTTGTGGAATTGCTACTTGAAAGAGCACATTTGCCACACCTTTTTTTTGCAATTGTTTAAGTAGAGTATGGGAAATGTGCAAAAAATTCAACTTGAAAGAAGTTGTGAAAAGTCAGCGAGCATGCTTGGCAAATGGAATGATAATTAGGTAAAATCCCGATCCAGTTTAATCTGCACGGTTCATTGCAATTCTAGAAATAGCCTAATCGCTACAGTTTCGAGGACCCCCACAATTGCCCCAAATCGCTAATCAATTGAGCCATCAGCTTCGGATCTCTCCCCTCACCTCGTACGTCTCATAGTCGGCGTCGGTCGGCAGCATGGTGGGCGGGCTCTCCCCGTCACTGACGTCGCCGGCCCCCTCCGCCCCCGCCTCGTCCGGATCCCCCGCCACCAGCCCGTCGCCGGGGTCGTCGGCCTCGCGCATGAGCTCGAGCGCGCGCTGGCACTGCTCAGTGGGCACCTGTGATGTGTTCCAAACTCGCATGCCACGACTGAACTTCTGATGCCTCTCATTCCAACGGTACCATTGAAGTGATATTTTCTTCTGTGGGTATTTTGTTGGCATGATCTTGATGGCTTCTTGGCGTCTAATCCATATTTGCATTGCTGAAGGCTCTACACCAACCCCTCCTTTCTACGATCGCACCCTCCAACTGTGAGCTCATCTGTGTCTTATTGATTCGCAAATATATGATGTGCGAATGTGGCGCATTAAGTAGACATTTGTGCAATTGGTTCGTCCATCCACGTTAGGTTGGAGAACCTATGCATGGTAACATGACTACCATTTAACAACAAAGCAAGCTAGACTCAATGCACGATTTATTTATTCTTTTGCTCAATGGTAAGAAAATCGTTAACTGCTTGGTCGGTTTGGTCGGCTTGGGAGTAGCGATTAATTGGAATTAGGACGATTATCGGTTGGCTATTAATCGATGCAAACTACGCAAATTAGCACTTTAAAAACAGTTTATATAAGAAAAAATAATAGTATAGAAGCCTCTATATGTCTGGTTCTACTTCTTTAAAGCCTAAAATCTAAGAAAAACATGTACGAATCTCCTCCGTGACCTAATCTTTAAGGTCACGAGCGAATCAGGCTCCACTAGCCGAAGCCGTGTTCCTTCCTTCCACTTCTTCTCCTCTCACCTCTGAAGTTTATCTTCTGCCACCACCTACCTTGGGTACGATCCCTCTTACACCTCAACTACCTAACCTATTGAAGGCTTCCTTGAGCTCCTGCACGAGCTCCTTAAGGTGGTCGAGCTCTTGTATCTGGGCAACTGTGAGTAACTGGTCTGCAAGAGCAATAAACTAGTTGGCGATAGTGAAAATCGAGCTGCTAGAGGCTGCAATCAAGCAAGAGCTTCGCAAAACCTACTTTATTGGAGAGGGGTAGCGCCTCTACTAGCGATATGCATTGAAAATTTTGTAAATTTTTTGACCAAGTGTAGTAGTTAATCGGGATACCTAGTAATCAGACTTTCGGTATGATTAATCGGGCTAAAGGATTAACATAAGCGATTAATGGTAATCGACACGGTCAGGACCCTAGTAGCGATTAATCGGCCTAGTAATCGCTGAATCGGCCTAGTTTTTTAACAATGCTTTTGCTAGAAAATAATGCATAGCTAGATATATATGGTCAAAAGACAATCTATGTGGTATGCCATAGTAGCTTTCTTCAAGGAAATATGTCATTGTAGTGAATATGTCTATAGCTACTAAAATGCTTTATATAGGACTTGACACCAAACGGATACCATAAATTTTTCTTAGGTTAAAGTGATAAATCACTAGCTTAAGGGATAGGAAGTGAAGTATTGTTTTGAACCCTGAATCACAGACCAAGATGGGAAGCAATGAATTGTGTTATGATGGGTAGCCTAAGTTGATTAAATGAGAGGGATTTGAATTCAATATTCAAACTCATGTGTGAATTTGCACCGGGTGGATGAAAAAAAAACTTTACATATGATTTGAGATGATAACGGTTAGTGAGTCGAAAAGAAACAGCGCCCTTCTAAAATGTCAAATGTTGATTAGATCTCTGACGGGGCTACAGTTTAGATGAACTAGAAGTGTGCAGTAGAAAATGTGAAAGGCAGTAAACAAGACAAGTCTAGAGGTAAAACTGCTTGCCACTCAGATGTCTGGAAGCTCTTGCTAATGTCGGCAGATACATGCTACTGTTAAGTTGCCTATCAGATGACCGCTGATTTGTTTTGAGTAATACTTGGTGTTCCATGCCTCATCGCTTCCTAATTATCTTGATACTGAGACGCCTTAACTTCCTTGCGAGCCGTTAAACCTTAACTGAAAATTTAGCGTTTAACATACCACTCCTAGCCTTGTATCTTTTCTTACTACTTTGTGAAAAGGCAGAGCTCCTGTGTGTGTTTACCCCAAAAAAAACATTTAAACATTTGTTGCAGGAGATTGCTAGACTTGATATTTTGACACAACTCAAGGCAATTTTTCTGTAGAACTCACTCAGCATTTTCAGTGTCTCATGAATGCCAGGCATTAGGTTTGTCTATCTATCAATCTTGCACGGTTCAGCAACAATCTTTTCTTACTGGTTTGTTTTTTCAGTTGATGCGGCCATGTTAAGGATGATGTGTGTATTGGTTGGAGTAATGAACTAAAAGGTAGACCTTTTCATTTTTCTTTTCCATGACCCAACATGTGTTGCCTGATAAATTGCTACAAGGGCATTGCATCATGCAGGACATAAAGTGGCCATGAACATATGCCATGGTGGTTATATCTCTGCTCAAGTTATCTATGATGTACGATGCAACTTCGAATTCCAGAAAACAGTTTATTTTGGTAATGGTAATCCAAAAATGAATTTAGACATGACATAAATTAATTTTTTCGTTAGAGTTTACAAATTAACTAAGTATTCTTGTACTTGGCAAACAAGATATAAGCACAGGTGGCACGCAGCAGTAAGCTGCCAAGGGAAAAACATATTTCTGATTGCTGCTCTCCGTTTCATCTACAATGAGTTACTGCTTATTCCTTTTCTTTGAAACATGACATTGCAAAATTTGGCCTTTTGGATTGGTGCGGTTGGTAGTGTGAAAACAAATTAATTTATACCTGTCAAGGTTGACACTGTGAAAAGTAGCATTTGTAATATGGTGTCCTAATGAGAATTAATTTCAGTAATGTATATGTGATTTCCCCTGAAGTGGAAGTCGTCTCTCACAGAACGAACTGCAATGCAAATGCAAAAGGGAAATATACTGGCGAAGGATGAAAAAAATCTAAGGTAGGGCGAACCTTAAATGATGCAAATACCAAACTAGTTCTAAAAAACAGTAATGATATCTTAATACAATAAAAATAAAAACACATTTGATTATAAGTAGAATCTAAAAAACATATCAATAAAGCTAACTCAACGGCAAAGATTTACATCTTTTTAAAAAATATACTATAATTTAAACAATCAACACGTTTGATTACCCCTCGTTTGCGCAACTCAGTTTTGATTACCATTTTTGCTGAAAAATTTCTTTCAATTTTTGATGTCACCACTGGTAAATCCAATGTCATCGTAATGGGGTAATAATTTGGTCGGAGGCTCGGAACAAGTATGATGTGCATTTCAAATATCTGAAAATGTTTGAAGTCTTGAATTATATAAGTATGTATAATGAATAACTCAAGCTTATCTTGTATATACTAGGGTACATTCAATGATAAATTTATGTAGTACAAGCAATGTTATTTACATTGAACCTAGAATACGAGTTTATGTTTGGAGGTAAAAATATTCTATGTTTTTTGGTCTGTAATCGATTTTGCGCAGTATTCATTGAAACACGCATAACGCATAAAGTCGGTTTTCGACGTATGACCACTCAAAATTTTCAGAAAAAACACGCGCATCTAAGTGTATTCACCACAAATCAAGGTAGGGCGGCTGCCCTACCTTGCCCTACTGGGACTTCGCCCCTGAGTGACAGTTACTCTTGGTTCCATTAAATGGACGGGCTCGGCGCGCCGCTCCAGCTCGGCGGGGTCGCTCAGGCTCGGCGCGCGCCGCACCCCCGCCTTCGTCGTCCGCGCGGCGGTTGCAGAGGTACGCGCGCCCTCCACGAGACCGTGTATCAGCTGCTGCAATTCTGTGCTCGTTAGCCATCCCGTGGTGGTTGAATTCGCCTTGGTCTGCTGCTGCTGCAGGGTGACGTGGAGCTCCAGGCAAAGGTAACGAGCAAATGCTTCTTCGAGGTAGAGATCGGTGGGGACCGCGTGGGCAAGGTGGTCATCGGGCTCTTCGGCGAGGTCATCCCCAAGACCGTCGACAACTTTCGCGCCTTGTGCACTGGTAGCAGGCTAAATAACTGTTATGACCGGCCTGGTCTACCGCCGGAGGGGGCCCATTGGCCCAACCGGCCAAGCTTAGTTAGGGGCTTAGCCCAGTTAGCAGATTAGGGTTTCGCGAGTTCTCTTATATATACAAGTTGTAATAGACTAAATCAATCAAGCAATAATCAGATATCATTATTGCCGACTCCCAAAGGAGTTGGCCTTCTCCCGTCCGCGCCGCCCAAACCCTAGCCGCCGCCTTCCGCGTGCTCGCGACGGCGCCCTGCCGCCGGCGCCGCCTTCCTCCCTCTCGCTCTCAGCACTTCCACCCCTACAATCTACGCCCTCGCCCCGGTAGAACCCTAGTTTCTACCAATTTGGTATCAGAGACCTCTACGATCATGTCTTCGAGCCAGTCCACCGCCACCACCGCCGTCGCCTCCGAGACGCCGCCGGCCGCCTCCGCCGCCGCGCAGCCGCCGCCGCCCTCCACGGGCGCCGCGGCGCCCCTGGCCGATGACGCCGGCGCCGCTCCCCTCCTCTCGCAGCAAGAGCTGTCGACGGCCATCCGCGACCTCGCCACCGCCGTCCAGGGCATCCGCCTGTACCTCATCGGTACACAGGGGATGACTACGCCGGTCCTGTCGCCACCCCTCGCCGCCTACCCGGCCGCGCCGACGGCCCTTCCCGGCCAGGGCGCGCCCGCTCCACCCCCGGCCTCACCGCCGCCGCCACCGTGGGCAGCCTGGCCGCCGGCCCCCAGTCCGGGCCCCGCCCCGCTGCCCCAGGGGGTGCCTATCCAGCGGGTCCAGTTTCCGCCGTCGCCCTCCCGACTCCCGGCGTGGGTGACCGCGACGGAGCCCCCGCCGATCCACTCGGCCGCACCGGCGCCACCCCCGTCTACACCACCGCCGGGGACCCCCCGCGCCTGTCCTTCCCGGACCCGCCGCCCGCCCGCTTCGCCGAGCCGTCCGCTGGTCGCACGGAGTACCCCGCCCAGGGCGCCACCGGCTTCGCCCCCCCACGCTACGCCAAGCTGGAATTCGCCACATACGACGGCGTCGAGGACCCCCTCAACTGGCTCAACCAGTGCGAGCAGTTTTTCCGGGGACGAGCGTACCCCGGCTCGGACCGGACGTGGCTCGCCTCGTACCACCTCCGCGGCGCCGCCCAGACGTGGTACTACTCCCTGGAGCAGGACGAGGGTGGCATGCCTCCATGGGACCGGTTCCGTGAGCTCTGCCTTCTCCGCTTCGGCCCTCCAGTTCGCGGCAGCCGCTTGGCGGAACTTGGGCGTTTGGCGTTCACCACCACGGTGCAGGACTTCGCCGACCGCTTCCAGGCCCTCGCATGCCATGCGCCCGGCGTGACGGGCCAACAGCGCGCCGAGCTCTTCATGGGCGGCCTCCCGGACCATATCCGCGTGGATGTCGAGCTACGAGCTCCGCGGGACCTCCAGACGGTGATGCACTACGCGCGCGCTTATGAGCGTCGCGCCCAGGCGGTTCAGCAGACGCCCCTGGCCCGCGGCACCCGCGCCGCCCGACCTCCTCCTCCGGCCGCGGCCGCCACCCGGCCCGCCCCACCTGGACCGACTGGCCCTGCCCCCGCAGCTACACGCACGTTCCGCCGCCTCACCCCGGCGGAGCAGCTCGAACGCCGCCGCCTGGGACTCTGCTTCAACTGCGACGACCCATACACGCCCGGTCACGTGTGCCCTCGCCTCTTCTACCTGGAGACCGTCGACGTAGAGGAGGGCGACCCGATGGCTGGGCCGGCTGCCGCGACATCCGAGATGGCCGGGCCGACCGACGCAGCTGCCACGGCCTTCGTCGTGTCCCTCCACGCGCTCGCCGGCATCCGCCACGAGCGGACGATGCTGCTTCCGGTCACTATCCAGGGTGAGCCTCTGGTGGCGCTACTGGACACGGGGTCTACGCATAATTTCCTCCCCGCCGCCACTATGCGCCGCCTCGCGCTACGGCCGACAGTGGGGATACCCTCCGCGTGACCGTGGCCAACGGTGACCGCCTCCACTGCCATGGGGTGGTCCAGCACGTTCCCCTTACCATCGGCGACGAGCACTTCGTCATCACGTGCGCCGGCATCGACTTGGGCTGCTTCGACTTCATCCTTGGCGTCGACTTTCGCGGACGCTCGGACCCATTCTCCGGGACTTCGACGCCCCGACGATGACCTTCCGGCGCCGGGGACGCCACATTCGCCGGGAGGGTCTCGGGGGCACATCTCCCGCGCCGCAGCTCCAGCCTAGTCTCCGGGGCCGACGACGCCGAGCACCCCTCCCGACGCACCTCCTGCAAGCAGCACGGCGACATCTTCGAGGAGCCGCAGGTCCTGCCGCCCCCACGAGCGTGTGACCATCGCATACACTTGCTCCCGGGGTCGGCGCCGGTGGCGGTGCGCCCATACCGCTACCCCCAGCTGCGAAGGACGAGCTGGAGCGCCGGTGCGCGCTCATGTTGGCGGCGGGCATCATCAGGATCTCCACGTCCCCGTTCTCCGCGCCGGTGCTCTTGGTGCGCAAGTCGGACGGCACGTGGCGCTTCTGCATCGACTACCGCGCCCTCAACGCCCTCACGCTCAAGGATAAGTTCCCGATCCCGGTGGTTGACGAGCTGTTTGACGAGCTCCACGGCGCGAGGTTCTTCACCAAGCTCGACCTCCGTTCAGGCTATCATCAGGTGCGCATGCACCCGGAGGACATCGCCAAGACGGCGTTCCGGACACACCATGGCCACTTCGAGTTCGTGGTGATGCCTTTCGGCCTCACCAACGCGCCCGCGACCTTCCAGGCCCTGATGAATGATGTCCTTCGCCCATACTTACGTCGTTTTGTGCTGGTTTTTTCGATGATATCTTGATCTACAGCGCATCATGGGCGGAGCACCTGCAGCATGTCGCCATCGTCTTCAACGAGCTTCGAGCGCATCGACTTCACCTCAAGCGCTCGAAGTGCTCGTTTGCGACGACCTCGGTGGCCTATCTCGGTCACGTCATCTCCGCCGACGGGGTGGCGATGGATGCGGACAAGGTGGCGGCGGTCGCCGCCTGGCCCACGCCGCGTTCACCACGCGCCCTCCGCGGGTTCCTGGGCCTCGCCGGCTACTACCGGAAGTTCATCCGGGATTTTGGCCTCATCGCCTCGCCGCTCACGCGCCTGCTGCGGCACGAGGCCTTCGCTTGGGACGACGAGGCTACCGCTGCCTTCGAGGCCCTCAAGGGGGCCCTGACGACGGGCCCCGTTCTCCAGATGCCGGACTTCGACAAGCCGTTCATCGTCGACTGCGACGCCTCCGGGCGGGGTTCGGTGCCGTCCTTCACCAGGGTGACGGGCCGCTCGCCTACTTTAGCCGGCCGTTTGCTGCACGCCACCTCAAGCTTGCGGCGTACGAGCAGGAACTCATTGGCTTGGTTCAGGCCGTCCGCCACTGGCGTCCCTACCTATGGGGGCGCTCGTTCCGCGTACGTACGGACCACTACAGCCTTAAGTTCCTCTTGGACCAGCGGCTGTCGACGGTGCCCCAGCACCAGTGGATCAGCAAGCTGTTTGGCTTCGACTTCACGGTGGAGTATCGTCCGGGGCGCCTCAACACGGTGGCCGACGCCTTGTCCCGCCGCGACACTGATCCCGACGCCACTGAGGGCGACTCGGACGGCCGCCTGCTCTGCATCCGCTCGGGGCCCTCCTTCGTCCTCTTCGACCGCATCCGCCAGGCGACGGTGTCCGCGCCGGATGCCCAGCTTCTGCGGCAGCAGCTCGACGCGGGTGAGCTGGACGACCCTTGGCGCGTCATCGACGGCCTTCTCCTCCACGGGCGCCGCGTGTTCGTCCCCGACCATGATGACCTCCGCCATCAGGTGCTGCTCTTGGCACACTCCGCCGGTCATGAGGGTGTCCAGAAGACCCTCCACCGTCTTCGCGCGGATTTCTACATTCCGGGCGATCGAGCCATGGTCCAGGATTGGGTGCGTTCGTGTGAGACGTGCCAGCGCAACAAGACGGAGACTTTGCGCCCAGCTGGTGTCCTGCAGCCGCTTGACGTTCCTTCGCAGGTGTGGGCCGACATCTCTATGGACTTCATCGAGGGCCTTCCGAGGGTGGGCGGCAAGTCAGTCATCCTCACGGTGGTTGACCGCTTCTCCAAGTACGCCCACTTCATCGCGCTTGGCCATCCCTACACAGCGTCGTCTGTGGCCCGCGCCTTCTTCGACGGTATCGTCCGCCTACACGGGTTTCCCTCGTCCATCGTCTGTGATCGAGATCCGGTGTTCACGGGGCACGTGTGGCGGGACCTCTTCCGCATGGCGGGGGTGCAACTCCGGTTCAGCACGGCGTTCCATCCTCAGACGGACGGCCAGTCCGAGGTGGTCAATAAGGTGATCGCCATGTATTTGCGCCGTGTTACAGGTGATCGTCCTCGCGCTTGGGTGGATTGGCTTGCATGGGCGGAGTACTGCTACAACACCTCCTACCACTCCGCCCTGCGTGCTACGCCATTCGAGGTGGTCTACGGTCGACCACCACCACCTATCCTACCGGTGGATCCAGCGACAGCGCGGACGGAGGCAGCTGGCGAGCTCATCCGCACCCGCGACGAGATGCTGGCCGAGGTGCGGCAGCGTCTTGTCCAAGCTCAACAGGTCGCCAAGCACTACTATGACGGGCGACATCGTGAGGTTGAGTACGCGGTGGGTGACTGGGTGTGGCTTCGCCTGTTGCACCGCTCTCATCAGTCCCTCGACCCGAGTGCCAAGCGTAAACTTGGTCCGCGCTATGCGGGTCCCTTCATCATCGTCGAGCGGATTGGGACCATGGCGTACAGGCTTCAGTTGCCGGAGGGGGCCCGCATTCACGACGTCTTCCACGTGGGCCTGCTGAAGCCCTATCGCGGTGCCCCGCCGGTGGCCACTCCACCACTTCCGCCGATGGCCGCGGGACGTCTGCTGCCCAGTCCGGCCAAGGTGCTCCGCGCTCAACTACGTCGTGATGTTTGGCACTTGTTGGTGCAGTGGGAGGGCCTTTCCGAGGAGGAGGCGACTTGGGAGCCTCGCGAGGAGTTCCGAGCAGCATTATCCAGGACTACCGGCTCGAGGACGAGCTGTTTGCGCGAGCGGGGAGAGATGTTATGACCGGCCTGGTCTACCGCCGGAGGGGGCCCATTGGCCCAACCGGCCAAGCTTAGTTAGGGGCTTAGCCCAGTTAGCAGATTAGGGTTTCGCGAGTTCTCTTATATATACAAGTTGTAATAGACTAAATCAATCAAGCAATAATCAGATATCATTATTGCCGACTCCCAAAGGAGTTGGCCTTCTCCCGTCCGCGCCGCCCAAACCCTAGCCGCCGCCTTCCGCGTGCTCGCGACGGCGCCCTGCCGCCGGCGCCGCCTTCCTCCCTCTCGCTCTCAGCACTTCCACCCCTACAATCTACGCCCTCGCCCCGGTAGAACCCTAGTTTCTACCAATAACACTCCATTGTCCAATTTCGACAGCAAATCCACTGTTAATGTCAGTCAGTGTGCCGAGTAGTATGTATCTGGACTCACGCACTGTTTCTCTCTGTTTTGATTGGGGCAGGCGACAAAGGGTATGGATACAAGGGCTGCTCCTTCCACACAATTAAATGGATTTATGTGTTGGAACAACACCACAGAAATCCAAGTGTTCCAACTTGCATGCCACGCTCTGAACTTTTGATGCCTCTCATTCCAATATTATCATCCAGGGGATCTTTGCTTGTGTTGGTATCCTGCATGGTGGCATGATTTTGATGCCTTCTTCTGGTCTTAGCTATATTTTTATTGTTGAAGGATCTACAATGGCTCCCTCTCGATAATTGCATCCTACAATTTGTGACCTTAACCATGTCCGATTCAATGGCGGAGTCAGAGTTTCAAACTTGTGGGGTCAGAGGCATAATTATCATTGAACTTACTTAGTTTTTTTTGTATTTTTATGGATTAGTATGCAGACGTATCTAAAGCCTTCGACGAAAACCTGTGGCTTTGGACGTGGATTCGCCACTAGTCTTATTGCTTCTTTTTTGTGTCTTGTTGATTCGAAAATGTATGGTGTGCAAATTTGAGATTAAGTATACCTTTGTGTAATTGGTGTGTCCTTCCTTGTTAGGTTTAGGTTGGTTGGACAACCGTTGTATGGTAACATGATTACTATTTAGCAACATAAATAGCTAGAAAAAAACAAATTGCTAGAAAATAATACATAGCTAGACAAAATCAAATTGCTAGAAAATAATACATAGCTAGACATATATGCTGAAGAGACAATCTATGTGGTATGTCATAGTAGTTTTCTTCAAGGAAATATGTCATTTTATTGAATATGTGTGTAGCTACTGCAACGCTTTATATAGGATTTCACACCAAATGTGATACCACAAAGTTTTCCTTAGGTTAAAGTGATAGATCATTGACTTAAGGGATTTGAAGTGACGTATTGTTTTGAACCCTGAATCATAGACCAAGACGGTAAGCAAGGAATTTTGGTACATACGATGGGTGGCCTGCTCATTCCAAAATGAGTAGGCAATTTCAGTAGAATCCTATCTACCAATCTTGCACGGTTCAGCAAAAATCCTTTTTTTTTATACTTTCTTTCTTTCAGTTGACTTCTGTACGATGTGAAATCTGAGTGTGCTGCACCCTGCGTTAACCATGAATGCTCACTGTGCAGCTGCCGATATAGCTAGATCATGTGCGAGCTCATTGGCTTTGTGCCAACCACTATACTGACGACTATTTAACCACTGCATTATTGCGAGAAGCTGATATATCAGTGTGCTACCTATTTTTATCTTCATTTATCCTCTTTTTTATCGGCTCATTATCCTAAGTTGATCCAGTGCAACGAGTTGTACTTGGTGTAAGAGTATAGGCCCGTCCGATTTGTCACATGTAAAGACGTACTCCCTCCTTTTGCTTTTAATAGACGTGGGGTTAGTTAAGCATGAGCTTGCGCTTGAGCTGTATCACTGGAGGGAGCAGATCGAAATGTATTAGTGACTTAGTGTCACACACACAGGATGCGTCAAATAAATAATGCACAAAAACTCGGATTTGTTACCGCACCAGAAACTTCCATGGTAAAAATCGTTACAGGCTTACACTACCACAAGTGAATCAAGTGTATCAAGTGGGCGGCATCACACGACCTTAGAACTAGAGCGTCATGCGTGCACAAAGGTTGGATTAGGCAGACCCTTGCTCTTAGTTGCAATGAAGCAGTATTGAACTATTAGCAGCCATGGGTCAAGGGTGCCAGTATGGGCTCTCCCAAGAGCCACAAGAACAATAGTGACAATCAGGTGCCTCCTACTAGTGGGGCTTCTCCTGGCGGCGACGAATGGAGACACCTGCTTAGACCCTAGGACTACTGCGAGTGTATTCAGACGATTCAATCTTCAGCCCCGGGAACAAAAAAGACCATGAATCACCTCACATGTGCACTAAGCATTGCAGAAAATGCAATGGATTTTTGTCATGGAAGAGCATCAGTGGGCACCCGTGATGTGTTCCAACTTGCATGCCATGCTTGAACTTCTGATGCCTCTCATTCCAATGGTATCATTGATGTGATATTTTCTTTTGTGGGTATTTTGTTGGCCTGATCTTGATGGCTTCTTGGCGTGTTATCTATATTTGTATTGCTGAAGGCTCTACACCAACCCCTCTCTATGATCGCACCCTGCAACGTGTGAGCTCATTTGTGTCCTATTGATTCACAAATATATGATGTGTGGATGTGGCATTAAGTTATGTGCAATTGGTGTGTCCATCTTTGTTAGGTTTAGGTTAGTTGGAGAACTCATGTATGGTAACATGACTACTATTTAACAACATAGCTAGCTAGCCTAGACTCAATGCCTGATTTTTAAAAAAATTTGCTAGAAAATAATGCATAGCTAGGCATATATGGTGAAAAGACAATCTATGTGGTATGCCATACTAACTTTCTTCAAGTAAATATGCCATTGTAGTGAATATGTATGTAGCTACTAAAACTCTTTATATAGGACTTCACCAAACGTGATACCACACATTTTTTCCTTAGGTTAAAGTGATAAATCACTAGCTTAAGGAATTTGAAGTGATGCATTGTTTTGAACCCTGAATCACAGACCAAGATGTATGATGGGTAGCCTGAGTTGATTCCAAAATGAGCAGGATTTGAGAGTTTCAGTCGAATTCCATACTGAAACTCATGTGTGAATTTGCACCCGGTGGATGAAAAAAAACTTTATATATGATTTGAGATGATAATGGATAGTGAGTCGGAAAGAAACAATGCCGTGCTAAAATATCAAATGCTGATTAGATCTCTGACAGGGCGACAGCTTAGATGAACTAGAAGTCTGCAATAGAAGATGTGAAAGGCGGTAAACAAGACAAGTCTAAAGGTAAAACTGCTTGCCACTCAGATGTCTGGAAGCTCGTGCTAATGTCGGCAGATACATGATACTGTTAAGTTGAATATCAGATGACTGCTGATTTGTTTTGAGTACTACTTGGTGTTCCATGCTTGATCGCTTCCTAATTATCTTGATACTGAGACACCTTAACTGCCTTGCGAGCTGTTAAACCTTAACTGAAAATTTAGCGTTTAACATACCCCTCCTAGCCTTGTATCTTTTCTTACTAGTTTGTGCATAGGCAGAGCTCCTGTGTGCGTTTACCCAAAAAAAAAAAAATTAAACATTAGTTGCAGGAGATTGCTAGACTTGATATTTTGACACAACTCATGGCAATTTTTCTGTAGAACTCACTCAGCATTTTCAGTGTCTCATGAATGTCAGGCATTAGGTTTGTCTATCTATCTATCTTGCACAGTTCAGCAACAATCTTTTCTTACTAGTTTGTTCTTTCAGTTGATGCGGCCATGTTAAGGATGATGTGTGGATTGGTTGGAGTAATGAACTGAAAGGTAGACCTTTTTATTTTCTTTTCGGTGGCCCAACATGTAGTGCTTAATCAATTGCTGCAAGGGCATTACATCCTGCAGGACATATAGTGGCCATGAACATGTCATGTGTTAGTGATATAAAGACCCTTTACTGTACATTCTCAGTGTATGAGGGGACTTCCCTACATATTGTATAACATGTACATGTACTGGCCTTTGGCCCACAGTTGCTCATTCACAACATCATGGTGGTTGTATTTCTGTCCATCTTATATATGATGTATGATGCAACTTCGGAATTCCAGCAAACAATTTTTTTTGGTATGGGTAATCCAAAAATGAATGTGTACATGACATAAATTAATTGTTTCATTAGAAATTACAAATTAACTAAGCATTCTTGTACTTTGCAAACAAGATATAAGCACAGGTGGCGCGCCACAGTAAGGTATTTCTGACTGCTGGCTGCTCTCCGTTTCATCTACAGTGAGTTACGCTTATTCCTTTCCGATGAACCATGACATTTCAAAATTTGGCCTTTTGGATTGGTGCTGTTGTTAGTGTGAAAACAAATTAATTTATATTTACCCGTCAAGGTTGACACTGTGAGAACTAGCATTTGTAGTATGGTGTCCTAATGAGAATTAATTTCAGTAATGTACGTGATTTCCCCTGAAGTGGAAGTCGTCTCTCACAGAACGAACTGCAATGCAAGTGCAAAAGGAAAACATACCGGTGACAACTACTCTCGGTTCCATCTACAGTGAGTTATTGCTATGGCACTACGATTTCATTAAGGTATTAGGTAGGACTCAGTAGGACATCATCACCACCATCCGTCCTCAAAAGGACATAAGTTCACAACTTCAGATAGTAACAGTTCCAAATCCAAGGAATGAAAAGGGGCAACAATGAAGCATAACACGAATGACCTTAAGAAAAGAAGCTCAAACGAATCGGTGTATTTACATTTGGCCAGGTACGCCCATGTTCAGTTGTACATCTGATATATACAAGGAGGAGGTAGCAATCAGGGTCGGATACAAATGAATGATATAAGTAAGCACGCATGAAGCTGCACTCAACAGGTACATCAGATACTAGGAATCAGCCCCCACATGCTCACACCTAGACACTATGTGGTTAGATCTGGCACGTGATCTAACTGTTGAAAGCAGCCTATGAGCCTATGGGTGAAGACCTTGCGAAGGACTTCGGCAGTCACATGGCAGAACAATCGTATCACAGAGTTTGACAACAACACTTCCCGTGATGGAGGTACAGGGAAGTCATAACACACAATGTGTACATGGTCACGAGCACATGGCATTGGACTATTCACAGAAACTTGGATACCACGCGGCAGGATGTCCAAAAGGCTGCAGTTGCCGCTTTTAGAATCGCCGGATTCTGGTAGATACTGCAAGAGCAAGATACAGGAGCGAAATCAGAGAGATAGCTAGACAGCTACGGGAATAGCAAACACCCACATGCTCACACACAAAAAATCAGAGTCGTGTGATCATGTCAATGATGCCATCAAAATTTACATTAGTGCTTGCAGCGAAATATTGTGCAGGGATTGATCCCGGATTGTTCAACGCTGTTCATGAGAATAGTAATTCGATTTTCTTAAACAATAGGGCCTGGGGATTTCTTGGTTCATCATACTATTTCTCTTGGTTTGCATACAACTACATTGATTTTAGTAAAGCAAGCTTTAGATGCATTCGGTTCCAAATTAATGCCAGAGAAAAAAGATTTTGGGTGTAGTTTTCCTTGTGATGGCCCAGGGTGCGGCAGTACTTGTGACATTTCTGCTTGGGACGCGTTTTATTTGGCAGTTTTCTGTATAGATGCGAGTGGGTCACAGTTAGGGTACCCTTTACCCTAGTTAGTTCAATAAAATGCACTAACTTTTTCAGTGAAATCATCATTTTAGTTCTTTTTTTACAAAAAGGATAACGGGTACCCTGACATCATCATTTTAGTTCTTTCTTTTACAAAAGAGGGTAAAAAGTACCCTAACACTGACCCACTTGGATCTCTAGTTTTCTGGATGTTAAATAACATTGGATGGCGTTGGGAATATGTCACATTATGGCAGGGCAACGTTTAACAATCTACTGAATCCTCCACTTATTTTGATGGGATGGTTAAGGTATCGTAGATAATGTTACAGAAGTTGGCATACTGAACGTATTCGATCAATATGGAACTTCAAGTGATGGAACTCATCAGATCCTAACTTTCTTTACTAATCTAGTGTATTTTGTTCACGCAGTGATCATGTCCAGTTGCCCTGAGGTAAGTATTTGTTTATTTTTGTTGCTTACAGACCATTTAGTTTGATAAAATCATGTCCTAAGTCTTCATTTTTCAGTGAGAAGTAAAGTTTCCTCTTAGGTCTTAAAAAAGATTATTCAGGTAGAGGTCAAAGGAGCCTCTTGAAGACATGAGGCTTACCCTAACAAATCCACCATGGGAGAATTATAATAGAAACTGTGATTGCAAGGATAGCTTACCCAATAGCTGTCGCACTCCATGACGCTACATTATAAATAACTTGTGTTCCAGCCCATGCCTTCTGAAGTTTCCCTTTTCTCTTTTTAGTTGAAAATGTCTTGCTAAGGGCTGAGAAATGACGGGTGGGGTATCTAACATAAGGAAACATCCAACTAACAAAATTCATCTGAATTAAGGGGGGAAAAGTTACCATCTTGAAGTTGATTGGGCGTCAATTCCTGCATAACACGAAATCTCCAGCATTAGAAGTGCAAAGATTCCAAATCAATGAGTGACATGAAATCCTCATGTTCCATGATGACAATCTAACAATCAAGGTTCGACAAGGAATATTGACGGGCCTTCCGATGTTGATTTAGATAGTGCAATGGACAAATAGCGTGAAGCCTACCACATGAAGAGTATACACCATACTGAACTAGTGGTTTTTATCCATGCATCTAACTTCTACAAATATATTTAATTACCCAGAAACGTGCAACGGATAAATAGTGTGAAGAGTAGACACCATACTGAGCTATTGGTGATCCATGACCGTAACTCATGTTTCTAACTTTTATGTATGTATTTAACTATCCAGAACCTCAATAATCACGTAAAATAAGCATGACTTTTAGTCAGAATCCAAGACTTGATGGACATTTGAATGCTGAGTCTGATATTCAGGAATGACTGTGTAAGAAAAGCAACTACGTATAGAATAATTTAAGGGAGTTCACAAATTAAAGGTGAACTGAACTTTGCACACCTTACTTTCTTTCAGCAACAGCAAGTATGCAGCCATGAAGCACGCAATCCCATCAACTATATCCTCTTGCTTACCGAGAACATATCCATCCTCTGAATCATCACTGACGTTCATACTCTTGTCATCCCATATATCTGCCGCGCTTACGATACCCCATGATATGGTTTCATCTACTGTTACACGAGTAATTGTAGAACTGTTCAGTTGTCATGTTTGACTGAAATGAGTGAATAAATGGGGGTCTAGCATGATGTGGCATGGTGCAAGACGCATTATGTCTAAGATCTGGTCCCGCAAATGGTAATAACAGTTCATTTGGGCACCTGCGCCATTTTGGTATACCAACTTCTCAATGTTATCAAGCTTTTGAAGAAATTCAGGTGATTCGACCCTCGAGTTGAGAAGATTACATAGCTGCAGAGCATGGGGTGTAATACAAAAATTAGTACAGCTTTAAAACAAAAGGAAGCACAATGAAAAGAACTCTTCTTTTCTCCTTCCCTCCCTCCCTAGTCCTAGGTTTCATCTCAGTACATCTTCCTAGTAAGTGATATCGAGGGAATATTCGGTGCAAATTGAACTTAATTCGAGGATGTTGGCCACCAGACCTCAGTTTGCAGTTTGCGATGTTGTTTTATATCTGAAGTTGCTACTACATACAAGATGTTGTGAGCAGTCAAGTCTGGTTAATGGAATGACAGCTAAGTAAATTCCGAGCCAGTTTAACAAAAAAAAAACAGTTTAGCCCATTCAAATTCTGGAATATTTTGTGACTTAGTTCGAGGATGTTGTTGACCAGAGCTCAGTTTTCAGTTATGCTGTGGTTTTATTTGTGGAATTGCTACTTGAAAGAGCACATTTGCCACACCTTTTTTTTTGCAATTTGGATGTTTGCCATATCATGTGTCACTCACATGTGGTTGTCATGTGGGAAATGTGCACAAAATTCAGCTTGAAAGAAGTTGTGAAAAGTCAGCGAGCATGCTTGGCAAATGGAATGATAATAATTATGTAAAATCCCGATCCAGTTCAATCTGTCACAATTCATTGCAATTCCAGAAATAGCCTAATCGCTACAGTTTCGACGACCCCCACTGCCCCACAATTGTCCCAAATCGCTAATCAATTGAGCCATCAACTTCGCGAACTGAAATTCAAGTCTCCTACGGATATCAGTAGTACAAAATCTTGTACTCGGCGCCGCGAGATCTCTCCCCTCACCTCGTACGTCTCGTAGTCGGCGTCGGTCGGCAGCGTGGTGGGCGGGCCCTCCCCGTCGCTGACGTCGCCGGCCCCCTCCGCCCCCGCCTCGTCCGGATCCCCCGCCACCAGCCCGTCGCCGGGGTCGTCGGCCTCGCGCATGAGCTCGAGCGCGCGCTGACACTGCTCAGTGGGCACCCCGCACCTGTGATGTGTTCCAAAGTTTGGAATCCAAACTCGCATGCCACAACTGAACTTCTGATGCCTCTCATTCCAATGGTATCATTGAAGTGATATTTTCTTCTGTGGGTATTTTGTTGTCATGATCTTGATGGCTTCTTGGCGTCTAATCCATATTTGTATTGCTGAAGGCTCTACACCAACCCCTCCTCTCTATGATCGCACCCTCCAACGTGTGAGCTCATCTGTGTCCTATTGATTCGCAAATATATGATGTGCGAATGTGCCGCATTAAGTAGACATTTGTGCAATTGGTCGTCCATCCTCGTTAGGTTGGAGAACCTATGCATGGTAACATGACTACCATTTAACAACAAAGCAAGCTAGACTCAATGCACGATTTATTTATTCTTTTGCTCAATGGTAAGAAAATCATTAACTGCTTGGTCGGTTTGGTCGGCTTGGGAGTAGCGATTAATTGGAATTAGGATGATTATCGGTTGGCTATTAATCGATGCAAACTACGCAAATTAGCACTTTAAAAACAGATTATATAAGAAAAAATAATAGTATAGAAGCCTCTATATGTCTGGTTCTACTTCTTTAAAGCCTAAAATCTAAGAAAAATATGTACGAATCTCCTTCGTGACCTAATCTTTAAGGTCACGAGCGAATCAGGCTCCACTAGCCGAAGCCGTGTTCCTTCCTTCCACTTCTTCTCCTCTCACCTCTGAAGTTTATCTTCTGCCACCACTTATCTCGGGTACGATCTCTCTTACACCTCAACTACATAACCTATTGAAGGCTTCCTTGAGCTCCTGCACGAGCTCCTTAAGGTGGTCGAGCTCTTGTATCTGAAGACTGGGCAACTGTGAGTAACTGGTCTGCAAGAGCAAGAAACTAGTTAGCGATAGTGAAAATCGAGCTGCTAGAGGCTGCAATCAAGCAAGAGCTTCGCAAAACCTACTTTATTGGAGAGGGGTAGCGCCTCTACTAGCGATATGCATTGAAATTTTTTTAAATTTTTTGACCAAGTGTAGTAGTTAATCGGGATACCTAGTAATCAGACTTTCGGTATGATTAATTGGGCTAAAGGATTAACATAAGCGATTAATGGTAATCAACACGGTCAGGACCCTAGTAGCGATTAATCGGCCTAGTAATCGCTGAATCGGCCTAGTTTTTTAACAATGCTTTTGCTAGAAAATAATGCATAGCTAGATATATATGGTCAAAAGACAATCTATGTGGTATGCCATAGTAGCTTTCTTCAAGGAAATATGTCATTGTAGTGAATATGTCTATAGCTACTAAAATGCTTTATATAGGACTTGACACCAAACGGATACCATAAATTTTTCTTAGGTTAAAGTGATAAATCACTAGCTTAAGGGATTGGAAGTGAAGTATTGTTTTGAACCCTGAATCACAGACCAAGATGGGAAGCAATGGATTGTGTTATGATGGGTAGCCTAAGTTGATTAAATGAGAGGGATTTGAATTCAATATTCAAACTCATGTGTGAATTTGCACCGGGTGGATGAAAAAAAAAACTTTACATATGATTTGAGATGATAACGGTTAGTGAGTTGAAAAGAAACAGCGCCCTTCTAAAATGTCAAATGTTGATTAGATCTCTGACGGGGCTACAGTTTAGATGAACTAGAAGTGTGCAGTAGAAAATGTGAAAGGCAGTAAACAAGACAAGTCTAGAGGTAAAACTGCTTGCCACTCAGATGTCTGGAAGCTCTTGCTAATGTCGGCAGATACATGCTACTGTTAAGTTGCCTATCAGATGACCGCTGATTTGTTTTGAGTAATACTTGGTGTTCCATGCCTCATCGCTTCCTAATTATCTTGATACTGAGACGCCTTAACTTCCTTGCGAGCCGTTAAACCTTAACTGAAAATTTAGCGTTTAACATACCACTCCTAGCCTTGTATCTTTTCTTACTACTTTGTGAAAAGGCAGAGCTCCTGTGTGCGTTTACCCCAAAAAAAAACATTTAAACATTTGTTGCAGGAGATTGCTAGACTTGATATTTTGACACAACTCAAGGCAATTTTTCTGTAGAACTCACTCAGCATTTTCAGTGTCTCATGAATGCCAGGCATTAGGTTTGTCTATCTATCAATCTTGCACGGTTCAGCAACAATCTTTTCTTACTGGTTTGTTTTTTCAGTTGATGCGGCCATGTTAAGGATGATGTGTGTATTGGTTGGAGTAATGAACTAAAAGGTAGACCTTTTCATTTTTCTTTTCCATGACCCAACATGTGTTGCCTGATAAATTGCTACAAGGGCATTGCATCATGCAGGACATAAAGTGGCCATGAACATATGCCATGGTGGTTATATCTCTGCTCAAGTTATCTATGATGTACGATGCAACTTCGAATTCCAGAAAACAGTTTATTTTGGTAATGGTAATCCAAAAATGAATTTAGACATGACATAAATTAATTTTTTCGTCAGAGTTTACAAATTAACTAAGTATTCTTGTACTTGGCAAACAAGATATAAGCACAGGTGGCACGCAGCAGTAAGCTGCCAAGGGAAAAACATATTTCTGTCTGCTGCTCTCCGTTTCATCTACAATGAGTTACTGCTTATTCCTTTTCTTTGAAACATGACATTGCAAAATTTGGCCTTTTGGATTGGTGCGGTTGGTAGTGTGAAAACAAATTAATTTATACCTGTCAAGGTTGACACTGTGAAAACTAGCATTTGTAATATGGTGTCGTAATGAGATCGGCTCATTATCCTAAGTTGATCCAGTGCAACGAGCTGTACTTGGTGTAAGAGTATAGGCCCGTCCGATTTTTCACATGTAAAGACGTACTCCCTCCTTTTGCTTTTAATAGACGTGGGGTTAGTTAAGCATGAGCTTGCGCTTGAGCTGTATCACTGGAGGGAGCAGATCGAAATGTATTAGTGACTTAGTGTCACACACAGAGGATGCGTCAAATAAATAATGCACAAAAACTCGGATTAATTTGTTACCGCACCAGAAACTTCCATGGTAAAAATCGTTACAGGCTTACACTACCACAAGTGAATCAAGTGTATCAAGTGGGCGGCATCACACGACCTTAGAACTAGAGCGTCATGCGTGCACAAAGGTCGGATTAGGCAGACCCTTGCTCTTAGTTGCAATGAAGCAGTATTGAACTATTAGCAGCCATGGGTCAAGGGTGCCAGTATGGGCTCTCCCAAGAGCCACAAGAACAATAGTGACAATCAGGTGCCTCCTACTAGTGGGGCTTCTCCTGGCGGCGACGAATGGAGACACCTGCTTAGACCCTAGGACTACTGCGAGTGTATTCAGACGATTCAATCTTCAGCCCCGGGAACAAAAAAATACCATGAATCACCTCACATGTGCACTAAGCATTGCAGAAAATGCAATGGATTTTTGTCATGGAAGAGCATCAGTGGGCACCCGTGATGTGTTCCAACTTGCATGCCATGCTTGAACTTCTGATGCCTCTCATTCCAATGGTATCATTGATGTGATATTTTCTTTTGTGGATATTTTGTTGGCCTGATCTTGATGGCTTCTTGGCGTGTTATCTATATTTGTATTGCTGAAGGCTCTACACCAACCCCTCTCTATGATCGCACCCTGCAACGTGTGAGCTCATTTGTGTCCTATTGATTCACAAATATATGATGTGTGGATGTGGCATTAAGTTATGTGCAATTGGTGTGTCCATCTTTGTTAGGTTTAGGTTAGTTGGAGAACTCATGTATGGTAACATGACTACTATTTAACAACATAGCTAGCTAGCCTAGACTCAATGCCTGATTTTTTAAAAATTTTGCTAGAAAATAATGCATAGCTAGGCATATATGGTGAAAAGACAATCTATGTGGTATGCCATACTAACTTTCTTCAAGTAAATATGTCATTGTAGTGAATATGTATGTAGCTACTAAAACTCTTTATATAGGACTTCACCAAACGTGATACCACACATTTTTTCCTTAGGTTAAAGTGATAAATCACTAGCTTAAGGAATTTGAAGTGATGCATTGTTTTGAACCCTGAATCACAGACCAAGATGAGAAGCAATGAATTGTCGTATGATGGGTAGCCTGAGTTGATTCCAAAATGAGCAGGATTTGAGAGTTTCAGTCGAATTCCATACTGAAACTCATGTGCGAATTTGCACCGGTGGATGAAAAAAAACTTTATATATGATTTGAGATGATAATGGATAGTGAGTCGGAAAGAAACAATGCCGTGCTAAAATATCAAATGCTGATTAGATCTCTGACAGGGCGACAGCTTAGATGAACTAGAAGTCTGCAATAGAAGATGTGAAAGGCAGTAAACAAGACAAGTCTAAAGGTAAAACTGCTTGCAACTCAGATGTCTGGAAGCTCGTGCTAATGTCGGCAGATACATGATACTGTTAAGTTGCATATCAGATGACTGCTGATTTGTTTTGAGTACTACTTGGTGTTCCATGCTTGATCGCTTCCTAATTATCTTGATACTGAGACACCTTAACTGCCTTGCGACCTGTTAAACCTTAACTGAAAATTTAGCGTTTAACATACCCCTCCTAGCCTTGTATCTTTTCTTACTAGTTTGTGCATAGGCAGAGCTCCTGTGTGCGTTTACCCAAAAAAAAAATTAAACATTAGTTGCAGGAGATTGCTAGACTTGATATTTTGACACAACTCATGGCAATTTTTCTGTAGAACTCACTCAGCATTTTCAGTGTCTCATGAATGTCAGGCATTAGGTTTGTCTATCTATCTATCTTGCACGGTTCAGCAACAATATTTTCTTACTAGTTTGTTCTTTCAGTTGATGCGGCCATGTTAAGGATGATGTGTGGATTGGTTGGAGTAATGAACTGAAAGGTAGGCCTTTTTATTTTCTTTTCGGTGGCCCAACATGTAGTGCTTAATCAATTGCTGCAAGGGCAATAAAGTGGCCATGAACATGTCATGTGTTAGTGATATACAGACCCTTTACTGTACATTCCCAGTGTATGAGGGGGCTTCCCTGCATATTGTATAACATGTACATGTACTGCTCATTCACAACATCATGGTGGTTATATTTCTGTCCATCTTATATATGATGTATGATGCAACTTCGGAATTCCAGCAAACAAATTGTTTTGGTATGGGTAATCCAAAAATGAATGTGTACATGACATAAATTAATTGTTTCATTAGAAATTACAAATTAACTAAGCATTCTTGTACTTTGCAAACAAGATATAAGCACAGGTGGCGCGCCACAGTAAGCTATTTCTGACTGCTGGCTGCTCTCCGTTTCATCCTGCTTATTCCTTTCCCATGAACCATGACATTTCAACATTTGGCCTTTTGGATTGGTGCTGTTGTTAGTGTGAAAACAAATTAATTTATATTTACCCGTCAAGGTTGACACTGTGAGAACTAGCATTTGTAGTATGGTGTCCTAATGAGAATTAATTTCAGTAATGCACGTGATTTCCCCTGAAGTGGAAGTTATCTCTCACAGAACGAACTGCAATGCAAGTGCAAAAGGAAAACATACCAGTGACAACTACTCCCGGTTCCATCTACAGTGAGTTATTGCTATGGCACTACGATTTCATTAAGGTATTAGGTAGGACTCGGTAGGACATCATCACCACCATCCGTCCTCAAAAGGACATAAGTTCACAACTTCAGATAGTAACAGTTCCAAACCCGAGGAATGAAAAGGGGCAACAATGAAGCATAACATGAATGACCTTAAGAAAAGAAGCTCAAACAAATTGGTGTATTTACATTTGGCCAGGTATGCCCATGTTCGGTTGTACAGCTGATATATACAAGGAGGAGGTAGCAATCAGGGGTCGGATACAAATGAATGATATAAGTAAACACACATGAAGCTGCACTAAACAGGTACATCAGATACTAGGAATCAGCCCCCACATGATCATCACTAGACAGTATGTGGTTAGATCTGGTACATGATCTAACTGTTGAAAGCAGACTATGAGCCTACGAGTGAAGACCTTGCGAAGGACTTCGGCAGTCACATGGCAGAACAGGCATATCACAGTGTTTGAAAACAACACTTCCCGTGATGGAGGTACAGGGAAGTCATAACAAACAATGTGTACATGATCACGAGCACAGGACATGGGACTATTCACAGGAACTTGGATACCACGCGGCATGATGTCCAAAAGGCTGCAGTTGCCGCTTTTAGAATTGCCGGATTCTGGTAGATACTGCAAGAGCAAGATACAGGAGCGAAATCAGAGAGATAGCTACACAGCTACGGGAATAGCAAATCCCAGTTGTACGCAAACCGAGAGAAATAGTATGATGAACCAAGAAATCCCGAGGCCTATTGTTTAAGAAAATCGAATTACTATTCTCATGAATAGCATTGAATAATCCAGGATCAATCCCTGCACAATATTTCGCTGCAAGCACTAACGTAAATTTTGACAGCATCATTTACATGATCACACAACTGATTTTTTTGTGAGCATGTACATTGATTTTAGTAAAGCCGCCTTTCGAATAAAGAAGATTTTGGGTGTAGCTTTCCTTGTGATGGCCCAGGGTGCATCGGTATTTGTGACATTTCTGCTTGGGACACGTTTTATTTGGCAGTTTTCTGTATAGATGCTAGTGGGTCACAGTTAGGGCACTCTTTACCCTAGTTTCTAGTTCAATAAAATTAACCAACTTTTTCAGTGACATCATCATTTTAGTTCTTTTTTTTTTTTTACAAAAGAGGGTAAAGGGTACCCTAACACTGACCCACTTGGATCTCTAGTTTTCTGGATGTTAAATAACATTGGATGGCATTGGGAATATGTCACATTATGGCAGGGCAACGTTTAACAATCTACTGAATCCTCCACTTATTTTGATGGGATGGTTAAGGTATTGTAGATAATGTTACAGAAGTTTGCATACTGAACGTATTTGATCAATATGGAACTTCAACTGATGCAACTCATCAGATCCTAACTTTCTTTACAAATCTATTGTATGCTTTGTTCACAAAGTGATGTTGTCCAGTTGCCCTGAGGCAAGTATTTACTTATTTTTGTTGCTTACAGACCATTTAGTTTGATAAAATCATGTCCTAAGTCTTCATTTTTCAGTGAGAAGTAAAGTTTCCTCTTAGGTCTTAAAAAAGATTATTCGGGTAGAGGTCAAAGGAGCCTCTTGAAGACATGAAGCTTACCCTAACAAATCCAACATGGGAGAATTATAATAGCAACTGTGATTGTAAGGATAGCTTACCCAATAGCTGTTGCACTCCATGACGCTACATTATAAATAACTTGTGTTCCAGCCCATGCCTTCTGAAGTTTCCCTTTTCTCTTTTTAGTTGAAAATGTCTTGCTAAGGGCTGAGAAATGAAGGGTGGGGAATCTAAAAATAAGGAAACTTTCAACTAACAAAATTCATCTGAATTAAGGAGGCGGAAAAAGTTACCATCTTGAAGTTGATTGGGCGTCAATTCCTGCATAACAAGAAATATCCAGTATTAGAAGTGCAAAGATTCCAAATCAATGACTGGCATGAAATCCTCATGTTCCATGATGACAATCCAACAATCAAGGTTCGACAAGGAATATTGATGGGCCTTCCCATGTTGATCTAGAATGGAGAAATAGCGTGAAACCTACAACATGAAGAGTAGGCACCATACTGAACTAGTGGTTTTTATCCATCCATCTATCTTGTACAAATATATTTAATTACCCAGAAGCGTGCAACGGATAAATAGTGTGAAGGGTAGACACCATACTGAGCTACTGGTGATCCATGTCCCCAAGTCATGTTTCTAACTTCAATGTATGTATTTAACTATCCAGAACCTAAACAATCAGTGTAAAGTAAGCATGATTTTTAGACAGAATCCAAGACTTGATGGACATTTGTATGCTGAGGCTGACATTCAGGACTGAATGTGTAATTAGAGCCAAGTACAGAGAATAATTCTAGGGAGATCACGAATTAAAGGTGAAGTGAACTTTGCACACCTTAGTTTCCTTGAGTGAGAGCAAGTATGCAGCCATGAAGCACGCAATCCCATCGACTATATCCTCCTGCTTAACGAGAACATACCCATCCTCCGAATCATCGCTGACATTCATATTCTTGTCATCCCATATATCTGCGGCGCTTACGATATCCCATGATATGGTCTCATCTACTACTACACGAGTAATTGTAGAACTGTTCAGTTGTCAGGTTTAATTGGGATGAGCGAATAAAGGGGCGTTTGCAGCATTACGTGGCAAGGAGATAAATTATGTTCAAATTCTGGGTCCAGCAAAACATAGTAACAGTTCGTTTGGGGAGGTACGCACCTGCTCCATTTTGGTATACCGACTTCTGAATGTTATCGAGCTTTTGAAGGAATTCAGGCGATTCGACCCTCGATTTGAGAAGATTACACAGCTGCAGTGGATGGGGCGTAGTGCAAAAATTAGGACAGATATATAAAACAAAAGGAGGCACAATGACAAAAAAAAAAAAACTCTTCTTTTCTCCTTCCCCTCTCTCCCTAGTCCTAGCTTTCATCTCAGCACATCTTCCTAGTAAGTGATACCCAGAAGAAGTAGCAGAGGATGATAGTTTACTCCATTGAAACCAGGGAGTATCCCGTGCAAATTTAAGTGAATTCGAGGATGTTGTCGACCAGAGCTCAGTTTACAGTCTTGCTGTCGTTCTATATAGTGGAGTTGATACTTAAAAGAAGTTGTGAAAAGTCAATGAATATGCTTGGTAGTACATGGAATGATTATCATTAGGTGATTTCCGACCCAGTTGAACCAAACTCGACTACGAAAATTCGTTGCAATTCCAGAAACAGCCTAAACCGCTACAGTTTGAGGGACCCCGGGAATTGCCCCCAGATCGCGCTAATCAATTGAGCCATCAGCATCGCAAACTGAATCCGTGGTCTCCCACGCCACGGGCAGCAATAACCGAGCGGCGCGCCGCGAGCGAGATCTCTTCCCCGCTCACCTCGTCCGTCTCGTAGTCGGCGTCGGACGGCGGCGTCGTGGGCGTGCCCTCCGCGTCGCCGGCCCCCTCCGCCTCGTCCGGATCACCCGCCCCAGGCAAGGCGTCGTCGCCGGCCGGGAGATCGTCGTCGGGCTCGCGCATGAGCTCGAGCGCGCGCTGGCACTGCTCCAGCACGGTCTCGAGCGTCTTCCGCCGCAGCCTCAGCTCCGCGGCCTCCGGCTCCGCCCTCCGCCTCTCCGCCGGCGCCGACGGGGAGGACGAGGAGGCGGAGGCCGCGGGCTCCATCGGAAAACCCTAGGCGCTCGCTTCGCGGATTGGTGTAGCCCGCGGCGGGGGAGAAGGCGGAGGGGAGAGGGAGACGTGCGCGCGAGGAGCCGGCCGGAGGAGGAGTGCTGCTGCCTTCGTTTCTTTTTCCCGGCGGCTTCGGGATAAGACGCAGAAGCGGGGCCCGGCACGGCCGGTTGGTGGTGTGGCTCCCAAGCCATCCCAACGTACGTGAACAACTGACAGGTGGGGACGACGTCTGTGGGACCTGTTCTTCAGTGGAGTGAAGGGTAGCCGTTTAAGTGAAACGGGGGAAGGTAAACTTCCGCGAGCGAGGAGGAGGCTGTCACGTGAAGTTGACGTTGTAGTAATTTACTACTGCACTTAATTACTTACTGCAGCCCTGCAGGGGGCTCAATCATTTGGGCGTGTCAAACGTTCTTAGTGCTTCTTTTCTTTTCTTTAGAATCTAAGGTTTCACGTGTGACGTTGTGTACAAGATAATATCAGCTTATGTAACGTTGTGTACAAGATAATATCGAAGATGTTAGCTAACCGACTGAAATTAATATTGCCAGAAGTGATCAGTCAACACCAAAGTGCCTTTGTACCTGGGTGACTCATTACTGACAACATCCTAGTTGCTTTATGAGTGTGTCCATATGATAAAGAAGAAGCAAGGAAAGAAAGGTCTGTGTGCGGTTAAACTGGATATGCACAAAGCATATGATAGAGTTGAGTGGTGCTTTCTGAAGGAAATGATGTTGAGGTTGGGTTTTGATCCAGTATGGGTTAATCTGATCATGGCTTGTATCTCCTCAGTCCGATATAGGATTCGGTTCAATTCAAATGAAACGGATGTGATCACCCCAACTAGAGGAATCCGTCAAGGGGATCCATTATCACCATACTTATTTCTTATTTGCGCGGAGGGCTTATCGAATTTAATTGCTCATGCGGAAAATTCAGGTGACCTGATCGGGGTGAAAGTCTGTAGGGAAGCACCTACTGTTTCCCATCTTCTGTTCGCGGATGATTCTTTAATTTTAATGGAGTCGAATGGTGACAATGCAAGAGGTCTGAAAAAGATTTTAGACCAGTACTGTTCAAGTTCGGGACAACTAGTTAGTCCTAACAAATGCGACATTTATTTTAGCCCAAATACGGTAGTTGAAAGGAGGGTCGAAGTCTGTGAAATTCTAGATATATGGACAGAATCTTTGAATGATAGATACCTTGGTTTGCCATCAATGGTGGGACTAAGCGAGAGTGACTTGTTTTAAATATTTGGTGGAGAGAGTCCAAGCAATTATTAGTGGATGGAAAGAAAAGATACTCTCTATGGGTGGAAAGGAGACTCTGATTAAGGCTATTGCCCAAGTTATACCAGTTTTTGCGATGACAGTATTCAATATCCCAAAAAACATCTGTAAGGGAATCACTGATGCTATTTCGCAATTTTGGTGGGGTGACGACGATGACCATAAGAAGATGCATTGGTTGGCGTGGTGGAAGCTTTGTATTCCGAAGGAGAAAGGGGGGATGGGTTTTAGAGACTTGCATACTTTTAATACAGCGATGCTAGCAAAACAATGTTGGAGACTGATGCAAGATCCAGATTCTTTGTGTGCAAGAGTTCTTCGCTCAAAATACTACCCAGATGGTAAATTGCTCAATGCAAAGCTCAAGAGTGGAAGCTCTTATACATGGCAGAGTATTTTCTATGGCATTCAAACTTTGAGGCGTGGATGTATTTGGAGAGTTGGAGAAGGAGACCAAATTAATATTTGGGAAGATGCCTGGGTACCTACGAGCCCAACGCGGAAGGTGTATACTCCGAGAGGTAATATCATGCTTCAAACGGTGGCTGATTTGATAAACCCTATCACCGGAACGTGGGATGAGGATTTACTTCGCCAAAATTTTTGGACAGTAGATGTAACACGAATCCTTGAAATACCACTGTCTCCGAACGGGGATCGAGGATTTTGTTGCGTGGCATTGGACAAAATCTGGGCTGTTTACAGTGAGATCTGCGTATCACGCGGAATGGGAATACCAATTTGGTAGACATAATCCGAATGTGATGGATATTGGGGGATCTAGAGGAGATGATGTTTGGAAGAAACTGTGGCGCCTTCAACTCCCTGCAAAGATTAAAATTTTCGGGTGGAGATTACTGCATGGTTTGATACCGTGTTACGGAGTCCTGGCAAACCGGCACATAGTGACGAGTAGCCAGTGCCCAATATGCAAAACTCACTGTGAAGACATTCTTCATATGATTTTTACTTGCCAGCGTGCACAGAAAGTATGGCAAAAGCTGGGTATTGCGGATACTATAACTAGTTCATTAACTGAACGATCTGGCTCAATGGTTATTCAACACATGATCTTAAATCTTGGTTTATGTTCTTCTCTAAACAACATTGGTCTACCAGAGTTGATTTTGACAGGAGCATGGTACTTATGGTGGGAAAGAAGACAATTTACTCATGGAGAAGCACTTCAAATTATACATCGAAGTGCAATGTCGATTGGTGTGTTAGCCACAAATTTCTGGAAAGCAAAGAAGCATACTATCATAAATAAGAAGGAATCCTGGGCTAGACCTATGGAAGGGGTTTTGAAAATAAATGTTGATGCAGCTTATGATGAGGATCAAGGTCGAGGGAGTATTGGAACAGTGGTAAGGGACTACACCGGAAAATTTATTTATGCAACTTGTAAAGAATTATTGTTTGTAGTTGATCCCTTTATGGCTGAAGCGTATGCGTTAAGAGATGGTCTAAGTGCAGCACAATTCTTGGGAGGAAATCAATACATTATCCAGTCGGACAATTCTCAGGTGATTGATACTATGAATGATGGAGGTTTCTCTGCCACGTCCTCGGCAGCCATTTTCGATGATTGTAGAATCATGGCGGCAGGATATACTAATATCAGCTTCGAACATTGCAGAAGGGAGGCTAATGAGGCGGCTCATGAGATAGCTAGGTTCTGTTTTGAGAATCGTCTTGATTGTATTTGGGACGATGAGCCCCCTAGTTTTTTTACTTCCGAGCATGATAAATGATGTAACTGCTATTTGAACTCGTAAGCGAGCAAGTTTCAGACGCACTCTTTTCCTTACCAGGGTACCGAAGGGGACTGGAAGGTTTTTAATGAGGCGGCTTGCTGGCTCTTATTAATAGATGGTTATATTTCAAAAAAAAAAAGGTTTCACGTGTGATGCCTCTCTATGTGCATTGCTTCTTCCGCCACGACGATGCGAGGCCATCTCCAAGGCGGCCACCCCACTAGTAGGGAAATGCTTATAGGTGGAGCTTAGTTCTGTGGCGCACTAGCAGAAATACGCCACAGAAAGATTTTTTGTGGCGCACGACAAAGAATGCGCCACAAAAATAAGCTATTTTTGTGGCGCACTACTGAACCGTGCGCCACAGAAATTATGTGGGGCCCACAGCCTGCCACCACCAATTATTAGTGTAGGTATTTCCGTGGCGCACATGGCGTGCTGTGCCACAGAAATAAGTGTTTCTGTGGCGCACTGGTTCTGGTGCGCCACAGAAGTAGTTGATTCTGTGGCGCACTTGTGCTTGTGCGCCACAGAAATAGCGCCTTCTATATCCAACCGTACCCCCTCCCCCTCGCCCGTACTTCCTCCTCCACCCCTCTTCCTCTCCCTAGCGCCGCGTGCCGACGCCTTCCATGGTGAGCGTCGCCGCCTCCTTCCTCCGCGAGGGCCGCATGCCGCCACGCTCCACCCATCCCCGCCACCAGCAGCACAAGCCGCTGCGGCGTGGAGGAGGAGGGGCCGGCTCCGCGTCAAGGAGGAGGAGCCGCCGCGTCTTCCTCCTCCTCCACCCCTGCCATCATCGTCAACCTCCTCCTCCACCCCTACCCGGCCCCTCCCTCTTCCTCTACCCGGCCCCTCCTCCAACAGCATCGTCGGTGAGCTCCACCTCTCCCCTCCCCTCCCTCTTCCTCCCCCGTGCGGGCACAAAGTGCTCGACGAAATTACTTTGTCTCTTTGTCCCTGGTTGCCTCCTTAATTGATGCCTTATAATCCAAATTACTATATTATTTGTAAGACATTGCGAATAAGTTAATAAAGCAAAGAGCTGTGTGCATCATTTGGATGCAAAGGCTGAAGCTATGCTCCTTTATCGAAAAAATAATAAAAACAACAGCAGAAATACAGCAACCATCACGGATGCTCATGGCCACTCAATGTCCCGTAGGAGGTAATGCTCATGGCCACTCAATGTCCCGTAGGAGGTAATGCCCTCGCAGCAATTGATTTAGGCAGCACATGTGTGGCCCTCGAAAAGACAAATATAAGATTCATCGTTCAGTTCATTGCTGTAACTGATCCATAAATTATCCTTCATGTTGCCACATAAACTGAAAGAAACAAAGTACTCCCTCTGATACATATTAAGTGTCCCTAATTTAGTACTTAATCAGCGACACTTAATATGGATCGGAGTGAGCAGTAAACAAAAGATTGTTGTTGCACCGCACAAAAATGATAGATAGGAGCAACCTAACACCCGACATGTATGAGACGATGAAAATGCTGAACAAGTTTGACCGAAAAATGAACTTGAGTTCTGTCAAAATATTAAGTCCAGCAATCTCCCGCACCAAATGGTTTTGGTTAATGTTTAAAGGCTATTTTTTTGGTTAAGGTTTAACGTCTCCATCGCACTCCAGTTTAGGTGGGGTGGGCATAAAAAACCGAGCACCGAGCACCGAACCCGAATTAACCGGAACCGAAACCGAATACACCGAAACCGAATTAACCGAGACTAATTTCGGTGCGTAAATGTGATAAACCGAATTTATCAATTTTAATTCGGTTTTGAACTCTAATTGACCGAAAGAACCGAAATAACCGAGATACCAAAGTATTGCTACCAGTTCTCTTTATCTCTTTCTCAACGACTAAGCACTCTAGCAGCCCCATGCACGTGCGATGTATATACACACGTCTTGCATTCCTTTTCTTTGCTACACATGCATTCATCTTGATTTTTGATAGGCGCTATGTTTTTTTGCTAAGCGTTATGCACTTGACTATGGTTATTTCTACAAGCAGTGGTGTGTGCGTGCTCATCATTACCGGTCATGGCAACACGCACGCATGACTGGTTAGCTGCACGTATTGTAGGCTCCCGCCATTTTATTTTGTCTTAGTCTATGTCATATCGGTTAAAAACCGAACACCAAACCGATTTTTTGGTTAACCGAAATACCAGTTAACAAGAAAACCGATATAATTTCGGTTATCATTTCTTATTACCCGAATTTTAGAAAAAACCGAAAAACCGAACCGAAATTTCGATTAAAACCGAATGCCCAGGCCTCAATATCAATATAATTAGGATCGAAGCAGTGAAGCATGGAATACCATGTATCTGCCTACATTAGCAAGAGCTTATAGACATCTGAATGGCAAGGAGTTTGATCTTTAGAGTTGTCTTGTTTATTTAGTTTCACAATTTCTATTGCATGCTTGTAGTTCACCTTATCAAGCTTCATGTACTAGCCAACACAATAAATATCTGAACTGGTGAAAAGGGCTAGAGAATTAACACATACTGTAACACCCCCTCTCATTTTACGATACACCGCTTCTCCAACCACTAAACCTAACAAGGACGGATGCACCAATTAATTGTACAACTATCTTTTTAATCTCACATTTGATACCATATATTTGTAAACCACTAGGATACAATTATAGCTAACATGGTAGGAAGCTATCGAGATCATGCCAACAAAATACACACAAGTAAAGATCACTAAGATGAGAATATTGAAATGAGACGCATCAGAAGGTTGGCCGTGGCATGCAAGTTGGAACACATCATGGGCTCCTGGAGGTGCTCTTGTACAAGACATGCAAATTGCATTTTGTGCAATTCTTAGTGCACCAGGGGCTTGGTTCATGGTCTCAAGTAAAGTAGTCTAAGAAGTTGTCTCCCTCCGCCAGCGCGAAGAGAGCTCTACTAGCAGACGATATCACAAATCTTTGTTACTTGTTACTTCTGTTCTTGTTTCTCTTGGGAGAACGCAAATTTAATTCGTCTCTCGGGTGCATATGCTCACTCTACCAAAAAAATTATATTTTGAAATGTCAAAACATTTTGACAAAAAAATCTACATGCACATGTCCATAATATACGTGCGTTCGTCAAGTTTCGTGAGAAATCAATATGTTTTGTGGTCTGTGTAAAAAAGATACATTTTTATCTTCTGAAAAGCCTTATTTTTAGCATTGAATTTTTTTACACACGTCACATAACAAGTCAATTTTTCATGAAACGACTTTATCAGCGTGTAGCATGTGAAGATGTACGTGCAAAATTTTCGTTTCAATTTTTTTAAAATTTCAAAATATATGTAACACGTATATTAAAATAAGGGAGTGACTAAACAACAGCTACCTGTTTTTCAATTGAGAAACAGACACTTTTTTGACCAACTAAATAATGACATGTATATTATTAGAAAAACCTCAATGGAAAAGGCTGTTAGTCAAAACTGTATGTTTTATTCCAGTGAAACAGACACATTTTGTACAGCCCATGTTGAATCTCATTTCTTCAGAACGTACTGGCTTTCAAGTGCAGAAAAAATCCAGAAATAAAAAAAAAAACCCAAAACCAGAACATGCACCCGTGTAAGATCCAGAACACATGTTCGACCTTATCCACCAAAGCAAAACAGCTCAAGTCCTACTCCAACCACTCAGTCCCATGCAACCACTCCTTCCTCCAAGCGAAAATTCCTGGTGTAATCGCAGCGACATTTAAACGAACTTTGGGCATGTAGACGAGAAGCGCTCTCAGTAAATTATCAGAGTCCTATGGGTACTTTGATCTTACTTCTGAGGAACAAAGAAAACCTTCTTCACTCATCTTTTCTTTTCTGATATATCAGAGGTTTTGTGTGTAGAGACCGCCAGGTTGAAGTTGGATGAAAGATTGGCTGATGAAGCAGAATAAAGAGAGTGCTAAAACATAAGCAAAAAAGATAACTGAACAATGCATAGCTGAAATAAAATTAGAATGCATTACTTAGATACTAAAAGTATGAGATGACCCTCTTAGATTATTCAGCACTACATGTTGATTTGTGAAGCAACTTGTATTTTTTGCATTGAGCAGGCAGAAAAGTGCTATAAAGTGAAGAAAATCAGGTAAAACAGGAAAATACAACAAAATGAAAAAAATGAAAATGCAAAAGAAAAGGTGGCTTACCATTAAACATAGTTGTATGTTGGTACGAGTGAACTGGTTCAAGAGTGCCCCGATGCACTTGTCATCATACAAGAAGTGGACACATTGATTGCTAAACGACACTACACTGGATGTCCACTTAACACATGATAGTAGTTCTTCAAGATCGACCTGACCCTAGATACCCAAGGGACAGTTAGAACCTATTTGGTGTAGATGGTGCGCTCTGCTTTCATATAATGATATAATGAAGGTTATGCTCCACCATGATGTAAACAAATACCTGACAAGTACGTAAATAACATAGGGATGGTGCAACAAAGATAAGGAAATGCATAAATCTCCCATTGCACCAAGAAGAGTAGAGGACAAGGACAGTACAGTGAGATTTCGGGTGTTCATGAAGAGATTTGTTCACATGGCCTAAATGGTTCAAGAAGCAAAAGAAAGAAAATGAAGAGAACTCCTAAAACAGAAGAAAAGGAAGAAAGAGCTTCTGACTCTGAACTAAGCTAAAGAATAAAATCTAAAAAGTAAGGACTGAGATCTATAGAGTGAAAACTAAAGACTAAATGCAAAGAGGGATGTATTGCGAAAGAAATGAAAAGAGGGAGATGAATAATAAAAATACCATGATTTAGGAGTGACAAAATGATGTTGATGATTAAGAATAACAAACAGACTTGGTGACTATATCAAAAAGAGGTCAATTTCGAGAAATGTGTCAATGAAAAAGTGAAAGACTAATCAAAATTTTAAAACAACGAGAAATTAGTGACAAGGAGCTCATAGACATAAGAAACAAAATGAGCCAAAAAAATTAACAAACCAACTAAATAACTATACTAAGTGAAATTCCAAGAAAATATGAGACTAGTATAATGGGAAACATAGGAAAAGAAAATGAGAAAATGAATAAATAGAATAAACATAGAGGGACTGAAAAACTAATAAACAGAGGCTACGTGAGAAACTAATTGAGGACTAAACATTAGCAAGCAGACACTGAGATGACTAACTAAGAAAGAATTAAATGAATAATCACATGGACCGACTAAGATGACTAAGTAAGATTGAAATAACTGAAGAACAACACAGTGTGTGAGACTGAATCGCAAGCTGAAAGACTAAAGAATAAAGTGAGACACTAAAATAACTGAGATACTAAAGAATAAAATAAGCAACAACCTGAGGGACGCAAGACTAAAAGATAAAATATAAACTTAAGAACTCAAAGATAGAAGATACTAAGGACAAAGGAAGAGACCGGTGGTCTGCTATACTGAAAGATAGGTGCCAGAATGATATACTGAATGACACTAAATATTGAAGGCAAATAACTACCGATGACCCACAAGTATAGGGGATCGCAAAAGTCTTCGAGTGAAGTAAAACCCAATTTATTGATTCGACACAAGGGGAGACAAAGAATACTTGTAAGCCTTAACAGCGGAGTTGTCAATTCAGCTGCACTGGAAACGGACTTGCTCGCAAGAGTTTATCGATAGTAACGGTTTTATAGCGATAGCGATAGTGAAATAACGGCGAGCGAGTGTAACAAAGACAGCGGTAGTGATTATAGTAAACAACAGGATTAAAATATCGTAGGCACGAGGGATGGATGAACGGGTGTTGCATGGATGAGAGAAACTCATGTAACAATCAAGGCGGGGCATTTGCAGATAATAATAAAGCGGTATCCAAGTACTAATCAATCAATAGGCATGTGTTCCATATTTAGTCGTACGTGCTCGCAATGAGAAACTTGCACAACATCTTTTGTCCTACCAGCACGGTGGCGATCAGGGCCTCTAGGGAATCTACTGGAAATTAAGGTACTCCTTTTAATAGAGCACCGGAGCAAAGCATTAACACTATGTGAACACATGTGATCCTAATATCACCGCCTTCCCCTCCGGTTGTCCCAATTCTTGTCACTTTGGGGCCTCGGGTTCCTGGCAACAATACTTGTATACAACTTGCAGGTAAGATCATAAAGCAATGAATATCATCATGAATTGATAACATGTTCAGATCTGAGATCATGGCACTCGGGCCCTAGTGACAAGCATTAAGCATAACAAGTTGCAACAATATCATAAAAGTACCAATTACGGACACTAGGCACTATGCCCTAACAATCTTATGCTATTACATGACCAATCTCATCCAATCCCTACCATCCCCTTCAGCCTACAGCGGGGGAATTATTCACACATGGATGGGGGAAACATGGCTGGTCGATGGAGAGGCGTCGGTGGTGATGATGGCGATGATCTCCTCCAATTCCCCGTCCCGGCGGAGTGCCAGAACGGAGTTTCTGGTCCCGAGACGGAGTTTCGCGATGGTGGCGGCGTAGTACTGGATGTCTTCTAGCGATTTCGTCTAACCCGCGTGCGTTTTTAGGTCGAAGGCATTAAGTAGTCCAGAGGAGGGCGTCGGAGGCTAGCCGAGGGGGCCACACGCTAGGGCGGCGCGCCCCCCCTCTAGGTCGCGCCGGCCTAGTGTGTGGGGGCCCTGGGCCTCCCCCAGGCATGCCCTTCTGGCTCCGTGAATCTTCTGGAAAAATAAGCCCTTTGGCATAAATTCCGAGGATTTTCCTGAAAGTTGGATTTCTGCACAAAAACGAGACACCAGAGCAATTCTGCTGAAAACAGCGTTAGTCCGTGTTAGTTGCATCCAAAATACACAAATTAGAGGCAAAACAATAGCAAAAGTGTTCGGGAAAGTAGATACGTTTTGGACGTATCAACTCCCCCAAGCTTAGCTTATTGCTTGTCCTCAAGCAATTCAGTTAACAACTGAGTGTGATAAAAGAACTTTCACGAACACATTTGTTTATATGATGTAAATATTCTCATGATATGGCAAGTACTTAAGCAATTCATAATAAGATACATGCAAATAAAATCATCTAATACCTATGTCAATCATGGAAAAGGTACCAACAAATTAATAATGAGCATCATGAATCATGTCTATCAGCAGGATTGCAATGTTCATAGAAGGATATGATAAATTGGTATCTCGCTTGCCTGTATTTGTACAGCAAAACATAAATTCTCGGGCACCTTTGAAGTTCATAGAAAGATTGGAAGTAGAGATTATCAAAGATAAAAGCATCAAAGTTATACCACAGTTAATCACATTTTGGGACAAGCATATTATACTAAGAATGACAGTTGTGCTCTCAAGAAAGTGCTCAAAGAAAGGATGGTGACTCAATGTGAAAGTAAAAGATTGACCCTTCGCAGAGGGAAGCAGGGATTAACATGTGCTAGAGCTTTTCATTTGTAAAACAGGAGTAAAATTATTTTGAAAGGTGTTTGTTGTTGTCAACGAATGATAGTGGGTACTCTAACTACCTCGTCAATCAGACTTTCAAGAGCGGCTCCCATGAAGGACGTTATCTCTACCGGACAAGGTAAATCATCCCTCTTCTCTTTTGTTTACGCACGTACTTTAGTTTTATTATGGATGACACTCCCCCCAACCTTTGCTTACACAAGCCATGGCTAACCGAATCCTCGGGTGCCTTCCATCAATCACGTAGCATGGAGGAGTGTCTATTTGCAATTTAAGTTGCTTACTGATAAATCAGGGCAAAACATGTGAAGAGAGTTATTAATGAAAGTTGATTAATTGGGGATTGGAACCCCGTTGCCAGCTCTTTTTGCAAAATTATTGGATAAGCGGATGTGCCACTAGTCCATTATGAAAGTCTGTCAGGAGTAAATGACAAGATTGAAAGATAAACACCACATATTTCCTCATGAGCTATAAAACATTGACACAAATTGAGAAGCATTTTGAAGGTTTAAAGGTAGCACATGAGAATTTACTTGGAATGGTTTGAAATGCCATGCATAGGTATTTATGGTGGACACTTTGGAATAACTTGGTTTTTAGGGGTTTGGAAGCACGAGCAGTGTTCCCGCTCAGTACAAGTGAAGGCTAGCAATAGAGCGGGAAGCGACAATCAAGAGAGCGATAGCATGTCATAATCATGCTTGCGAAAAAATAAATTAACGGAGGCATAAAAGTGATACAAGAACTGCGAGGTAAAGTAAATCATCGAGGCTTAATTGACTTTTTGTTCAGTCATATGCATGCGTGAGCATGTGACAAGTTGATTCAAGTGAATTATTCAGAGGAGGATACCACAATGTCATACCTATCTATGAATAAAGCAATGCAAGCAAATATCTATGATATGCTACTCATATTAATAAATTGGAGCTAAGCATGAGAGATCATGAACTACTAGACTTTCTTAAATGACATATACCTAATATGAACCAACTAAGAATGCTCACATGGATGAGTATATGTACAAAAATGAAAACAAATAGAGTTCATATCAACCTCTCACCACAATCGGATTGTCGTAGATCGTCATTATTGCCTTTTCACTTGTGTAGCTTGAATAATATGTAATGAAAACCAAGCTCCCGCCACCGAAAACCACTGAACTCCATAGTGAATTTTACAAAACCAAAGAAGAACAGCAAATATTTTTGGTATTTTCGAATTGGAAACAAGAACAAAAGGAAACAAGCAAGCAAAGCAAAATCTTTTTGGGTTTTCTTATAGCAAACCAACAATAGCAAACAAAGCAAAATAAAAGCAAGAAACCAAAATAAACAAATGGTAAAGAGAAACAACAGAAATATTTTTGGTCTTTTTGTGTTTTAGGAAAGAAACAAAGCAAAAACAAGAAAATGAAAACTAAAAGAGTCGCATAAACACAAAGCGACGAGAAATTCGTCAAACTTGACAGCAGTACAGTAATCTATTTTTAAGAAATTCTTCCGCTGCTCAGCTCGAAAAGTGTTCAACTAATGAAAGTTAGATAACAACCTGGGAAACATGCACAAAAATTGGCTTCGCAAAATAACGTTCTGGCTGTTTTTGAGAATTTTTTTGGTATCAGTCCAGAATCTGTTTTCAATCAGCACTTCCCCAAATATCATCTCCCTCTTATTAGAAAATCACTTTAAGAAGCTAAACAAGTATGTACAAGTATCCAGCAACTATAATATGCAAAGAATGAGTGATGGCGGTATACCTCCCCCCAAGCTTAGGCTTTTGGCCTAAGTGGAGTTCAATCCCATGGTGCCCATGAAGTAGCACCTCCGTAGTACGACGAAGATGGATCCGGGTATGTGTTTGGAAGAAGCACCCGGATACGTGACGGTGTAGTCGTAGGAGGGCTCGGCGTCCTCGGAGTCATGCTGCTTGGTGGAAGCCATGTATCTTCAGCTGCTCATCCACCTCCTCCTTAGAGCGCGACCATGGTTCCCCGTGAATACCGAACAAATCCGGCTACGACAATGGGACTTCCCTCTCTTCCCCGTCAGCAAACAACATTCTATAGACAATATTATCTAAACTAGAGTCAGCTGTAACAAATTGATGACTCTTCATAGCAGCAATATCAAGCCTTATAGGAGTTATTTTCACATCAGTAGGGTCAAGAGGAAGGTCTAGATATGCTAAAATGCGCGATGCAATAATTCCTCCAAAAATAGGCCCCTTGTTAGACAAGCGGCAAGCAACAAGAGCACCAAGATGATAAGGTGTCTCTCCAGTGAGTGCAGCAATTAAGAAGGCAAGATGGTAACTAGAAATATTGCTAGTGTTCTCCCTACCAAGAATGCTAGTAGCAAGGTAATAAGCAAAATACTTAATAGCAGGGAGTTGAATGTTTCTTATCTTGCCACGCTGAATGGTGCGACAATCATCATTGGTGATTCCTCGATAGAGTTCCAGCAATTCCTTGGGATTGCTCTCGATCTTCTTTGATGTTCCTACAGGGGCAATATCCAATGCAGTACAAAAATCTTTCAATTTCATAATAATAGGATCATCATAAATCATGAATGTAACTGATGGTTGGTAGTGTTTGTTGTTGAACTGAAAGCTCTCAACAAAGGATTTTAGTAAGCATGTTGTATGGATCCCTCTCATCCTCCATGTAGGCGGTTAAGCCCACATTATTGATGAGGACCAAGAAATCATCCTGCAACCCTGCATTACTCAAAAAGTCATAACATGGGAAAGATGAAGTGTTAGGGACTCCATTGTCCTCTTCGGCTTCAAAGTTCGGTGCGATGACATCCTCATTATAAGATCGCCTAATCCGAGTGGATGACCTTGAGGGCCTCCCTGTGCTTGTCGTTTCTCTTTCAAACACTTCTCCAAAGTTATGGTTATTCATCTTCCTTTTCTGAAATTTTTCAACAATCATTATAAAATTTGATTTGGTGACATATAATTGAGGGAAACTACTATAGGAACTTGCTAGAGTACTAAACATGCATTAAAACTAGTTTTTACCACTTAGAACAAGCATGCAAGCTCACTAAACATGTTACCTACAGCAGCAAAATATTCAAGATATACTCAACCAAACAAACTTCTACTTGGATAATCGGAGGAGTCACATACCGGAGAGCAAATGTGCCAAATTTCAGACAGAAATATGGGCTGAGCAAAGAGATCGAGAAATCTTGAGCTCTTGAGCAGAAACGCGAGTGAGAGAAAGCTGGTGCGCGTTTTTCGGGAGAGAGAATGAGATGGGAGAAAGAGATGAAGAAGTGGGGCAAGGAGGGCCCCACACAACAGGGTGGCGCGCCCCCCTTCCAGGCCGCGCCGGCCTGTGGGGTGCCACCCTGGGGTGCCCCACTGGTCATTCCCAGGTGCCCCCAGGTGCCTCTTCGAAAAATAAGACCAATGGTATAATTTTTGTGAATTTTTGAAAACTTTGAAAAATGCACATTTACGGGTATTGAATTTATTATTCTTGAGCGGAAAAAGATTTTTGAAATCTCTAATTAACTAAAGAACTTTGCAAAACAAAAGTGCTACGAGCAAGTAGAACAAGTGGAGGAAGAAAGAGATGTTGATTAGTTCCTCTATGCATATAAAATGAATTTGTTAACAAGGTTGATCAAGTCTTGCCACCAAATAAATTTTACATAGCATAAGAAGAATTAAACCTCAAATCAATCATGTTACCTTGTATTGTATTGATATGGATCCAATCACAAGAGTTTGATATTCTTCTTTAGGCTCATATATAGGACAATCAATAGTTCCCACTTTGATAGTTCTCACATTAGAAATTGTATTAACTCCACATACTTTGTCAATCCTCTTGGGAAAATAAACGGTATGCTCCTTGTCATCGACATTGAAAGTAACTTTTCCTTTATTGCAATCAATAACAGCCCCTGCGGTGTTAAGAAAAGGTCTTGATACGTCCAATTTGCATCACTATTTTATATCATAATTTGCTGTTATTCATTGATATATTTCATATTTGGAGATGATACTTATGTTATTTCATCTATTTTGCATGTTTCATGATTATTTGGGGATCGTGCACCGGAGCCAGGATTCTGCTGGAAAAAGCACCGTCAGAATGCAATATTTCGGAAGATCAACAGTTGACGGAAATTATATGAAAAATCCTATTTTTCCGGATGACGAAGGGAGCCGGAAGGGGGAGCCGAGGAGGGGCCGCCATGGGCCCCCCTCACAGGCCGGCGCGAGGCCCTGCCCTGGCCGCGCCGCCCTGTGAGGAGGGGGCCCACAACCCCCTCTCGCCTCCTTTTCTTCGCGCACGCCTTCGTCCCGAAAACCTAAGCTCCAGGGGTACGTCGAAAAGAGCCACATCCGCCTCTGCGGGGCGGAGAACACCAGAGAGAAAAGAGCTCTCCGGCAGGCTGAGATCTGCCGGGGAAATTCCCTCCTGGAGGGGGAAATCGACGCCGTCGTCACCGTCATCAAGCTGGACATCATGTCCATCACCATCACCATCATCTTCATCATCATCACCGCCGTCTCCACCGCTGCACACCGTCACCGCTGTAACAATTTGGGTTTGATCTTGATTGTTTGATAGGGGAAACTCTCCCGGTGTTGATTTCTACTTGTTATTGATGCTATTGAGTGAAACCGTTGAACCAAGGTTTATGTTCAGATTGTTATATATTCATTATCATATCACCTCTGATCATGTTCCATATGATGTCTCGTGAGTAGTTCGTTTAGTTCTTGAGGACATGGGTGAAGTCTAAATGTTAGTAGTGAAGTATGGTTGAGTAATATTCAATGTTATGATATTTAAGTTGTGGTGTTATTCTTCTAGTGGTGTCGTGTGAACGTCGACTACTGTTATCACCAGAATTTGACCGGATCAGAGGTGGGCCGCGATTGGAGATGGGCTTAAAGGATATACATAGAAGGAATACATGAATCGGCCTTTTATACCAAGTTTGGGCTAGATTGCCCATGTATCTGTATTATAGTAGATCGCATCGTAGTTTAGAAGTTAAAGTTTAACCCGTGCACGGTTTGGTGCACGCCTGAATTAGAAAGTCCCCCGGACTATAAATATGTATCTAGGGTTTATGAAATAAACAACAACCAACGTTCACCACAAACCAATCTCGGCGCATCGCCAACTCCCCGTCTCGAGGGTTTCTTCCGGGTAAGCACCATGCTGCCTAGATCGCATCTTGCGATCTAGGCAGCACTACGTTTATTCGTCGTCCATGCGTTGCTCGTATCGAAGCCTTTTTGATGGCGAGCAACGTAGTTATCATAGGTGTTTTAGGGTTAGCATTGTTCTTCGTATCATATGCTATCGTCGTGCGACCCTTAAACATCTAGCCGCCCTTACACCTATCTTGGGTGTAAGGGCGGCACCCCGCTTGATCATTATCTAGTAGATCTGATCCGTTATGATTGCTCCTTGTTCTTCAAGGATTAGTTTAATATCTGCATTGTTAGGCCTTACAAACGGGTCGAAGGATCCGAGTGGCGCGTAGGGTGTAGTTTGCTAGCCCTAGACAGGATGTTCCGAGGATCAACCTCGTGTTGGTTTTTAGGCCTTGTCTAGGGTCGGTTTACGATCACCGTGCGTGGCCGCGAGGCTCGATCACGAGTAGGATGTTCCGATTATGCGGTGAAAACCCTAAATCGTAGTAGGTCGTTTTAACTTTATCTTGATCAAGCAGGACCACCATCTGATGGTACACCTCGTACGCATCATGGGTGGATCGGCTCCTTGAGCCGATTCACGGGACAACCTCGAGAGCCGATCGAGGCTCGTATTTAACGTTTACGTGTATGCCATGCAGGAAACTAAGCGAGGCATTCTCCAACACCTTCCCGACCGGGTATAGGTCAGGTGGCACACCCTTGCATCGGCATCGGACGTGCGTGCCGAAGGCTTTGCGGGCCGTCGCTCGGAGGGACCAGGGCCAGCCGCAGTCCTGGGAGATTCCCGGCTCTACGGTGTTTCCCGTCGCTGCCCGCCGGTGGGTTTCTGACCGCAACAACTACACGACACTTCACCTTTATGGGCCTAGGGGAATGCATCTTGTACTCGTTTGCCAATTGCGGGGTTGCCGGAGTGACAGAAACCTGAGCCCCCGTTGGTATATCGATGCGGGGAGGGATCGCAGGATCTCGAGTTTAAGGCTGTGGTTAGATTTATCTTAATTACTTTCTTGTAGTTGCGGATGCTTGCAAGGGGTATAATCACAAGTATGTACTAGTCCTAGGAAGGGCGGTACATTAGCATAGGTTCACCCACACAACACTTATCAAAACAATGAAGATTAATTAGCCGTATGTAGCGAAAGCACTAGACTAAAATCCCGTGTGTCCTCGAGAACGTTTGGTTATTATAAGTAAACAAACCGGCTTGTCCTTTGTGCTAAAAAGGATTGGGCCACTCGCTGCAATTATTAGTCTCGCACTTTACTTATTCGTACTTTATTCATCTGTTACATCGAAACCCCCCGAATACTTGTCTGTGAGCATTTACAGTGAAACCTTCATCGAAACTGCTTGTCAACACCTTCTGCTCCTCGTTGGGATCGACATTCTTACTTATCGAAGATACTGCGATACACCCCCTATACTTGTGGGTCATCAAGACTATTTTACGGCGCCGTTGCTGCGGGCGTGAAGCGCTATTGGTAAGTGGAATTGGTAAGGTAAATTTCTACCTGTTTGTGCTGATTTTATTTCCACTTTCTTGCTATAATTCATTATGGAGAGATCTTCTCTTGAGTGTTTATTTGGGAAATCTACTACTACTGCAAAGGTAGTGGATGAGGCGCCGAGTAAGGAAGAAATACCATACAAAATACCTATGAAAATTATTGAACGTGTACTTGGATAACCGTTATACGGGGGATGGAGCTGTCCACCACTGGAGATCATTTACTTGTTCTTACATGAATTATGCGGTTTATTCAAGTGTGCAGGTATTGCTATGGATGAAGTGAGGAAGAAACTATTCTCGTATCGTTGTACGGTAAAGCGGCGCATTGGTATAAATTACTTGGATAATGGGGATTCTCTTGAATGGAATGATATTGTGCCCCGGTTTTATTCTAAGTTCTATCCTCCAAGTGAGATTCACAAAGATCGGAATCGCATATATAATTTTTGGCCTCATGAAGGAGAGAGTATTGCCCAAACTTGGGGGAGATTGAAGTCTTTAATGCTCAAATGCCCCATTCATGAGCTTCCTGGTAATATTATTATTGATAATTTCTCTGCAAGACTTTCTTTTCAAGACAAGACCTTGCTGGATACTTCTTGTTCTGGATCATTTACACGCAACAAGGAAGAGTTTAAAAGGGACCTTCTTAATCGGATCCAAGAAAATACTGAAGGATGGGAGAACGACAAGGATAGAGAATCGGTATAAATTATGATTATAAATGCATTGAAGCTTTTATGGATACGATAAATTTCGTAATATGAGTGCTACTTATGGTCTTGATTCTCAAGTTGTTGCAAATCTTTATAAGGCTTTTGCTTCTCATTATGAATTGCCTAAGAAGAACTTTGATAAGTATCATGAACCGTATAAAGATAAAATTGATTCATCTATAAATAAATGTGTTGTAGTTGAAACTGTTGATCATGTTATTCCTGAAGCTTATATTGAAAAAACTCCTTTCCCTGCTAAAATGAAGGAGTACTCTGTTATAAATAGTGCGGTTCATAAAAGTGAAAAGAAACCTGTAGAACTTGAAGAACAAATAAAAGTTGAACCTGCTGTTGCAATTATTAAAGATCTTGTGACTGAAAATGTAGAGGATGGTCATATTATTTTATGTGAAGATGCCTCTAATATTGTTTCGCATCCTAATAAGTCTAGGAAAGCTAGTGTTCCTATGCTATCTGTTAGAATTGGTGATCATTGTTATTATGGTTTATGTGATATTGGTGCAAGTATTAGTGCTATTCCTTATGAGCTTTACACGGAGATTATGCACGAAATTGGTTCTTGTGAACTTGAAGATATGTGGTTATTCGGCTGGCTAATAGAGAAACTATCTCTCCAATTGGTATTATTCGAGATGTTGAAGTTCTATGTGGTAAGATTAAATATCCTGCTGACTTTTTGGTACTTGGTTCTGCTGCTAGTAAATATTGTCCTATCATCTTTGGTAGACCTTTTCTAAATACTTGTGGAGCTACTATAGATTGCAAGAAAGAGAAAATTTTGACTAAATTTGCTGGTGAATCTTATGAGTTTAACCTCTCTAAATTTACCAAAACCCCTTATAAAATTGATTCGCCTAATAGTGATTTTAAAGTTGAACAGGTGTGCATCTATTGCTCTTGCTCCTAGTAATCCTTTGCGGCAACATTTGGAGAATAGTGAGAGTGAAGTTTTCAGGGAAGAAAGAGATGAACTTGATGAAATTTTCCTTCGTCAACCTATTCTTAAGCATGATTTACCGGTGGAAGATCTGGGTACAACACCACCACCAAAGGAAGATCATGTCTTTGATTTAAAACCATTGCCTGATAATCTTAAATATGCTCATATTGATGATAAGAAAATATATCTTGTTATTATTAGTTCTAAGCTTTCAGAGGTTGAAGAAGAAGGGTTATTGGAAATATTGAAGAAACACCGAGGTGCTATTGGCTACACTCTTGATGACTTGAAGGGGATTTCTCCCTCTATTTGCCAACACGCCATTAATATGCAAGATGATGCGAAGCCTGTTGTTGAACCTCAGCGTCGTCTAATTCCTAAAATGAAGGATGTGGTAAGAAATGAGGTATTAAGACTCCTTGAAGCTGGTATTATATATCCTATTGCTGATAGTAGATGGGTTAGTCATGTGCATTGTGTTCCTAAGAAAGGAGGAATGACTTGTTGTGCCTAATGATAATGATGAGCTCATCCCTCAAAGAGTAGTTGTAGGTTATAGAATGTGCATTGATTATCGAAAAGTTAATAAGGTTACTAAGAAAGATCATTACCCTTTACCATTTGTTGATCAAATGTTAGAAAGGTTATCTAAAAATACTCATTTTTGCTTTCTTGATGGTTATTACGGGTTTTCACAAATTGCTTGTTAAAACTAAAGATCAGAGAAAACCACTTTCACTTGTCCCTATGGAACTTATGCTTATAGGCGTATGCCTTTTGGTTTATGTAATGCTCCTGCTACTTTTCAAAGATGCATGTCTGCTATTTTTCATGGCTTTTGTGAGAGTATTGTATAGGTATTCATGGACGATTTTCCGTCTATGGAAATTCTTTTGATAATTGCTTGCGGAATCTTGATAAAGTTTTGCAGAGATGTGAAGAAACTAATCTTGTTCTTAATTGGGAGAAATGCCACTTTATGGTTAATGAAGGAATTGTATTGGGACATAAAATTTCCGAGAGAGGTATTGAAGTTGATAGAGCTAAAGTTGAAGCAATTGAGAAGATGCCCTATCCTAGGGATGTTAAAGGTATTCGTAGTGTTCTTGGTCATGCTTGGGTTTTATAGGAGATTTATTAAAGATTTTTCTAAGATTTCAAAGCCTCTTACTAATCTTCTTCAAAAAGATGTACCTTTTGTTTTTGATGATGATTGTAAGGAAGCTTTTGAAACTCTAAAGAAAGCTTTAACAAGCTGCTCCTATAGTTGAACCTCACGATTGGAACTTACCATTTGAAATTATGTGCGATGCTAGTGATTTTCTTGTAGGCGTTGTTCTTGGACAACGAGTAGATAAAAAATTAAATGTTATTCATTATGCTAGTAAAACTCTTGATGCTTCTCAAAGAAATTATGCTACAACTGAAAAAGAATTGTTAGCTGTAGTTTTTGCTTGTGATAAGTTTAGATCTTATATTGTTGATTCAAAAGTTACAATTCATATTGATCATGCCGCAATTAGATATCTTATGACAAAGAAAGATGCTAAACCGAGACTTATTAGATGGGTACTTCTTTTGCAAGAATTTGATTTACATATTGTGGATAGGAAAGGTGATGATAATCATGTTGCTGATAATTTGTCTAGATTGGAAAATATTGCTTATGATCCTGTTCCTGTTAATGATAGTTTTCCAGATGAACAATTGGCTGTAATAAAGGTGAGCTCGCGAGACAGTCCTTGGTATGCTGATTATGCTAACTTTATTGTTTCCAAGTACTCGCCTCCAACCTTTTCAGCTCAGCAAAGGAGGAAATTCTTTTATGACTTGAGGCATTATTTTTGGGATGACCCACACTTATATAAAGAAGGAGTGGATGGTATTTTGCGAAGGTGTGTTCCCGAATATGAACAACAAGAGATATTGAGTAAATGTCATGGTAGTGCTTATGGAGTACATCACGCCGGAGATAGAACCGCGCAAAAGGTTCTACAATCAGGTTTTTATTGGCCAACTCTCTTCAAAGATGCAAGGAAGTTTATTTTATCTTGTGATGAATGTCAAAGGGTTGGTAATATCTCCAGGACGCAATGAAATGCCTATGAATTATACTCTTGTTATTGAACCGTTTGATTGTTGGGGATTTGACTTCATGGGACCTTTTCCCTCTTCGGAAGGTAACACTCATATACTTGTTGTTGTTGATTATGTTACTAAATGGGTGGAAGCCATACCTACAAAAAGTGCTGATGGTGAGACCTCTTTAAAAATGCTTTTAGACATTATTTTTCCTAGATTTGGAGTGCCTAGATATATTATGACAGATGGAGGTTCTCATTTTATTGATGGTGGTTTTAGAAAAACTCTTGCTAAATATGGTATTAATCATAGAATTGCTTCCGCTTATCATCCTCAAACTAGTGGGCAAGTAGAATTATCAAATAGAGAAATTAAATCTATCTTGCAAAAAACTGTTAATAAAACTAGAAAGAATTGGGCTAGTAAAATGAAGGAAGCACTATGGGCTTATAGAACTGCTTATAAAAACCCCATGGGAATGTCACCTTATAAAATGGTTTATGGAAAAGCTTGTCATTTACCTTTAGAACTAGAGCACAAAGCTTATTGGGCTGTTAGAGAACTAAATAAAGATCCTAAACTAGCTCGGTGATAAGAGGTTGTTGCAATTAAGTTCTCTAGATGAATGGAGAAGTGAAGCTTATGAAAATGCTAAACTCTTTAAAGAGAAAGTTAAGAAATGGCATGATAGAAGGATTATCAAAAGAGAGTTTAATATTGGGGATAAAGTCCTATTGTATCGGTCTCGTCTCGGATTCTTTGCGGGGAAATTACTCTCGAAATGGGAAGGACCATATGTTGTTGAGGAGGTGTATCGTTCAGGAGCAATTAAAATTAGTTCTCTCCAAGGCAATGCCACGCAAGTGGTGAATGGACAAAGACTCAAGCATTATATCTCAGGTGATTCTTGTAATGTAGATGTTGATGTTATTCGAGTGGAAACACCGGAGGCTTTCATCAAAGGTCAAATTGACAGTCCGCCAGAACCCGACTTTGAATAGGTAACAGTACAGGTAATAAAAAGTTCGCGATTTACTTTCCGAACAATGTTTTTGCTGTTTTTGGAAAATATGAAAAATTACGAGATCGAAACGGAGTGGAGGAGGCGCACGAGGAGGTGCCCCCACAGGCGGCGCGGGCCCCGGCTCGGCCGCGCCGCCTGTGAGGAGGCCACCTCGTTGCCCCTCTCCGACTCTGGTTCGACCTGGTACTTTCCTTATGACGTAAAAATTCCTGCTATATAATCCCCCGGACCCC
>NC_061509.1:255958657-256008236 GCF_022539505.1 Lolium rigidum
CACCTCCTACTATTAATGGTAAAATAATTGGTGTTGGCAATGTTTCTACTCCTAGTGCAAAGTGCGCAAAATTACCTGAAACTGCTAAAACTGCTGAAACTGCCTGTGATAAAACTGCTGAAATTTTTTCCAACCTTGGGGATGATAATCCCATTGCTTTAGATTGCAATGATTTAGATTTTGATGATTTCCACATCTCTGAAGTTATAAAGTTCTTACAAAAACTTGCTAAGAGTCCCAATGCTAGCGCTGTAAACTTGGCTTTCACAAAACATATTACAAATGCTCTCATAAAAGCTAGAGAAGAGAAACTAAAACTTGAAACTTCTATTCCTAGAAAGCTAGAGGATGGTTGGGAGCCCATCATTAAAATGAGGGTCAATGATTTTGATTGTAATGCTTTATGTGATCTTGGTGCAAGTATTTCTGTTATGCCTAAAAAAGTCTATGATATGCTTGACTTGCCACCATTGAAAAATTGTTATCTGGATGTTAATCTCGCTGATAATGCTAAAAAGAAACCTTTGGGGAAAGTTGATAATGTTCATATTATGGTTAACAATAACCTTGTCCCCGTTGATTTTGTTGTCTTGGATATTGAATGCAATGCATCTTGCCCCATTATATTGGGAAGACCTTTTCTTCGAACCGTTGGTGCTACTATTGATATGAAGGAAGGTAATATTAAATATCAATTTCCTCTCAAGAAAGGTATGGAACACTTCCCTAGAAAGAGTATGAAGTTACCTTATGATTCTATTATTAGAACAAATTATTATGTTGATGCTTCATCTCTCGATAACACTTGATATACACTTTCTGCGCCTAGCTGAAAGGCGTTAAAGAAAAGCGCTTATGGGAGACAACCCATGTTTTTACTACAGTATTTTTGTTTTATATTTGAGTCTTGGAAGTTGTTTAATACTGTAGCAACCTCTCCTTATCTTAGTTTTATGTTTTGTTGTGCCAAGTAAAGTCTTTGATAGTAAAGTGAATACTAGATTTGGATTACTGCGCAGAAACAGATTTCTTTACTGTCACGAATCTGGGTCTAATTCTCTGTAGGTAACTCAGAAAATTAAGCCAATTTACGTGAGTGATCCTCAGATATGTACGCAACTTTCATTCAATTTGGGCATTTTCATTTGAGCAAGTCTGGTGACTCAATAAAATCCATCTTTACGGACTATTCTATTTTGACAGATTCTGCCTTTTATTTCGCATTGCCTCTTTTGCTATGTTGGATGAATTTCTTTGATCCATTAATGTCCAGTAGCTTTATGCAATGTCCAGAAGTGTTAAGAATGATTGTGTCACCTCTGAACATGTTAATTTTTATTGTCCACTAACCCTCTAATGAGTTGTTTCGAGTTTGGTGTGGATGAAGTTTTCAAGGATCAAGAGAGGAGTATGATACAACATGATCAAGGAGAGTGAAAGCTCTAAGCTTGGGGATGCCCCGGTGGTTCACCCCTGCATATTTCAAGAAGACTCAAGCGTCTAAGCTTGGGGATGCCCAAGGCATCCCCTTCTTCATCGACAACATTATCAGGTTCCTCCCCTGAAACTATATTTTTATTCGGCCACATCTTATGTGCTTTGCTTGGAGCGTTGGTTTGTTTTTGTTTTTGTTTTGTTTGAATAAAATGGATCCTAGCATTCACTTTGTGGGAGAGAGACACGCTCCGCTGTAGCATATGGACAAGTATGTCCTTAGGCTCTACTCATAGTATTCATAGCGAAGTTTCTTCTTCGTTAAATTGTTATATGGTTGGAATTGGAAAATGCTACATGTAGTAATTCTAAAATGTCTTGGATAATTTGATACTTGGAAATTGTTGTGCTCATGTTTAAGCTCTTGCATCATATACTTTGCACCCATTAATGAAGAAACACCTAGAGCTTGCTAATTTGGTTTGCATATTTGGTTTCTCTAGAGTCTAGATAATATCTAGTATTGAATTTTGAACAACAAGGAAGACGGTGTAGAGTCTTATAATGTTTACAATATGTCTTTTATGTGAGTTTTGCTGCACCGTTCATCCTTGTGTTTGTTTCAAATAACCTTGCTAGCCTAAACCTTGTATCGAGAGGGAATACTTCTCATGCATCCAAAATCCTTGAGCCAACCACTATGCCATTTGTGTCCACCATACCTACCTACTACATGGTATTTCTCCGCCATTCCAAAGTAAATTGCTTGAGTGCTACCTTTAAAATTCCATCATTCACCTTTGCAATATATAGCTCATGGGACAAATAGCTTAAAAACTATTGTGGTATTGAATATGTACTTATGCACTTTATCTCTTATTAAGTTGCTTGTTGTGCGATAACCATGTTTACGGGGACGCCATCAACTATTCTTTGTTGAATATCATGTGAGTTGCTATGCATGTCCGTCTTGTCCGAAGTAAGAGAGATCTACCACCTTAATGGTTGGAGCATGCATATTGTTAGAGAAGAACATTGGGCCGCTAACTAAAGCCATGATTCATGGTGGAAGTTTCAGTTTTGGACATATATCCTCAATCTCATATGAGAATAATAATTTTTGCCACATGCTTATGCATTTAAGAGGAGTCCATTATCTGTTGTCCATGTTGTCCCGGTATGGATGTCTAAGTTGAGAATAATCAAAAGCGAGAAATCCAAAATGCGAGCTTTCTCCTTAGACCTTTGTACAGGCGGCATGGAGGTACCCCATTGTGACACTTGGTTAAAACATGTGTATTGCGATGATCCGGTAGTCCAAGCTAATTAGGACAAGGTGCGGGCACTATTAGTATACTATGCATGAGGCTTGCAACTTGTAGGATATAATTTACATAACTCATATGCTTTATTACTACCGTTGACAAAATTGTTTCATGTTTTCAAAATAAAAGCTCTAGCACAAATATAGCAATCGATGCTTTCCTCTTTGAAGGACCATTCTTTTTTACTTTTATGTTGAGTCAGTTCACCTATCTCTCTCCACCTCAAGAAGCAAACACTTGTGTGAACTGAGCATTGATTCCTACATACTTGCATATTGCACTTGTTATATTACTCTATGTTGACAATATCCATGAGATATACATGTTACAAGTTGAAAGCAACCGCTGAAACTTAATCTTCCTTTGTGTTGCTTCAATACCTTTACTTTGATTTATTGCTTTATGAGTTAACTCTTATGCAAGACTTATTGATGCTTGTCTTGAAGTACTATTCATGAAAAGTCTTTGCTTTATGATTCACTTGTTTACTCATGTCATTACCATTGTTTTGATCGCTGCATTCATTACATATGTTTACAAATAGTATGATCAAGGTTATGATGGCATGTCACTTCGAAATTATCTTTGTTATCGTTTTACCTGCTCGGGACGAGCGGAACTAAGCTTGGGGATGCTGATACGTCTCCGACGTATCGATAATTTCTTATGTTCCATGCCACATTATTGATGATATCTACATGTTTTATGCACACTTTATGTCATATTCGTGCATTTTTTGGAACTAACCTATTAACAAGATGCCGAAGAGCCAGTTGCTGTTTTCTGCTGTTTTTAGGTTTCAGAAATCCTAGTAACGAAATATTCTCGGAATTGGACGAAATCAACGCCCAGGGTCCTATTTTGCCACGAAGCTTCCAGAAGACCGAAGAGGAGTCGAAGTGGGGCCACGAGGCGCCGCCACACTAGGGCGGCGCGGCCCGGGCCCCGGCCGCGCCGACCTATGGTGTGGGGCCCTCGTGTGGCCCCCGCGTTGCCCTTCCGCCTACTTAAAGCCTCCGTCGCGAAACCCCCAGTACCGAGAGCCACGATACGGAAAACCTTCCAGAGACGCCGCCGCCGCCAATCCCATCTCGGGGGATTCTGGAGATCTCCTCCGGCACCCTGCCGGAGAGGGGAATCATCACCGGAGGGCTCTACATCACCATGCCCGCCTCCGGATTGATGCGTGAGTAGTTCATCCTTGGACTATGGGTCCATAGCAGTAGCTAGATGGTTGTCTTCTCCTATTATGCCATCATGTTTAGATCTTGTGAGCTTCCTATCATGATCAAGATCATCTATTTGTAATGCTACATGTTGTGTTTGTCGGGATCCGATGGATAGAGAATACTATGTTATGTTAATTATCAAGTTATTACCTATGTGTTGTTTATGATCTTGCATGCTCTCCGTTATTAGTAGAGGCTCGGCCAAGTTTTTGCTCTTAACTCCAAGAGGGAGTATTTATGCTCGATAGTGGGTTCATGCCTCCATTGATATCCGGGACAGTGACGTGAAAGTTCTAAGGTTGTGGATGTGCTTGTTGCCACTAGGGATAAAACATTGATGCTATGTCTAAGGATGTAGTTGTTGATTACATTACGCACCATACTTAATGCAATTGTCTCGTTGTTTTGCAACTTAATACTGGAAGGGGTTCGGATGATAACCTGAAGGTGGACTTTTTAGGCATAGATGCATGCTGGATGGCGGTCTATGTACTTTGTCGTAATGCCCAATTAAATCTCACTATATTTATCATGACATGTATGTGCATTGTTATGCCCTCTCTATTTGTCAATTGCCCGACCGTATTTGTTCACCCAACATGCTTTTATCTTATGGGAGAGACACCTCTAGTGAACTGTGGACCCCGGTCCATTCTTTTATACTCGAAATACAAATCTGTCTGCAATACTTGTTTTACTGTTTTCTTGCAAACAATCATCTTCCACACAATACGGTTAACCCTTTGTTACAGCAAGCCGGTGAGATTGACAACCTCATCTGTTTCGTTGGGGCAAAGTACTTTGGTTGTGTTGTGCAGGTTCCACGTTGGCGCCGGAATCTCTCGGTGTTGCGCCGCACTACATCCCGCCGCCATCAACCTTCAACGTGCTTCTTCACTCCTACTGGTTCGATTAAACCTTGGTTTCTAACTGAGGGAAACTTGCCGCTGTGCGCATCACACCTTCCTCTTGGGGTTCCCGAGGGGCCCACACAATTTCAGAAATCCTAGTAAGGAAATATTCTCGGAATTGGACGAAATCAACGCCCAGGGTCCTATTTTTGCACGAAGCTTCCAGAAGTCCGAGGGAGAGACGAAGTGGGGCCACGAGGTGGCCGGACAACGGGGCCGCGCGGCCGGGGCTTGGGCCGCGCCGCCCGGTGTCCGGCCACCTCGTGGCCCCACTTCGTCTCTCCTCGGACTTCGGAAGCTTCGTGCAAAAATAGGACCCCGGGCGTTGATTTCATCCAATTCCGAGAATATTTCCTTACTAGGATTTCTGAAACCAAAAACAGCGAGAAAACAAGCAATCGGCTCTTCGGCATCTCGTTAATAGGTTAGTGCCGGAAAATGCATAAATATGACATAAAGTATGCATAAAACATGTAGATATCATCAATAATGTGGCATGGAACATAAGAAATTATCGATACGTTGGAGACGTATCGGCATCCCCAAGCTTAGTTTCTCGCTCGTCCCGAGCGAGTAAACGATAACAAAGATAATTTCTAGAGTGACATGCCATCATAACCTTGATCATACTATTGTAAACACATGTAATGAATGCAGCGATCAAAACAATGGTAAATGACATGAGTAAACAAATGAATCATAAAGCAAAGACTTTTCATGAATAGCACTTTCAAGACAAGCATCAATAAGTCTTGCATAAGAGTTAACTCATAAAGCAATAAATCAAAGTAAAGGTATTGAAGCAACACAAAGGAAGATTAAGTTTCAGCGGTTGCTTTCAACTTATAACATGTATATCTCATGGATATTGTCAATGTAAAGTAATATAACAAGGGCAATATGCAAGTATGTAGGAATCAATGCACAGTTCACACAAGTGTTTGCTTCTTGAGGTGGAGAGAGATAGGTGAACTGACTCAACATAAAAGTAAAGGAAAGGGCCCTTCGCAGAGGGAAGCATTGATTGCTATATTTGTGCTAGAGCTTTGGTTTTGAAAACAAGAAACAATTTTGTCAACGATAGTAATAAAGCATATGTATCATGTAAATTATATCTTACAAGTTGCAAGCCTCATGCATAGTATACTAATAGTGCCCGCACCTTGTCCTAATTAGCTCGGATTACCGGGATTATCATCGCAATACACATGTTTTAACCAAGTGTCACAAAGGGGTACCTCTATGCCGCTCGTACAAAGGTCTAAGGAGAAAGTTCGCATTGAATTTCTCGCTTTTGATTATTCTCAACTTAGACATCCATACCGGGACAACATAGACAACAGATAATGGACTCCTCTTTAATGCATAAGCATGTAGCAATAATTAATGTTCTCATATGAGATTGAGGATATATGTCCAAAACTGAAACTTCCACCATGGATCATGGCTTTAGTTAGCGGCCCAATGTTCTTCTCTAACATTATGCATGCTCTAACCATTAAATGAGTGGTAAATCTCCCTTACTTCGGACAAGACGAACATGCATAGCAACTCACATGATATTCAACAAAGAGTAGTTGATGGCGTCCCCGAAACATGGTTATCGCACAACAAGCAACTTAATAAGAGATAAAGTGCATAAGTACATATTCAATACCACAATAGTTTTTAAGCTATTTGTCCCATGAGCTATATATTGCAAAGGTAAAGAATGGAAATTTTAAAGGTAGCACTCAAGCAATTTACTTTGGAATGGCGGAAAAATACCATGTAGTAGGTAGGTATGGTGGACACAAATGGCATAGTGGTTGGCTCAAGGATTTTGGATGCATGAGAAGTATTCCCTCTCGATACAAAGTTTAGGCTAGCAAGGTTATTTGAAACAAACACAAGGATGAACCGGTGCAGCAAAACTCACATAAAATACATATCGTAAACATTATAAGACTCTACACCGTCTTCCTTGTTGTTCAAACTCAATACTAGAAATTATCTAGACTTTATAGAGACCAAATATGCAAACCAAATTTTAGCAAGCTCTATGTATTTCTTCATTAATGGGTGCAAAGTATATGATGCAAGAGCTTAAACATGAGCACAACAATTGCCAAGTATCAAATTACTCAAGACATTTAGAATTACTACATGTAGCATTTCCCGATTCCAACCATATAAAAATTTAACGAAGAAGATTCAACCTTCGCCATGAATACTATGAGTAAAGCCTAAGGACATATTTGTCCATATGCAACAGCGGAACGTGTCTCTCTCCCACACAATGAATGCTAGGATCCATTTTATTCAAACAAAAACAAAAACAAAAACAAACCGACGCTCCAAGCAAAGCACATAAGATGTGATGGAATAAAAATATAGTTTCACTAGAGGAACCTCGATAATGTTGTTGATGAAGAAGGGGATGCCTTGGGCATCCCCAAGCTTAGACGCTTGAGTCTTCTTAAAATATGCAGGGGTGAACCACCGGGGCATCCCCAAGCTTAGAGCTTTCACTCTCCTTGATCATATTGTATCATCCTCCTCTCTTGATCCTTGAAAACTTCCTCCACACCAAACTCGAAACAACTCATTAGAGGGTTAGTGTACAATAAAAATTAACATGTTCAGAGGTGACACAATCATTCTTAACACTTCCGGACATTGCATAAAGCTACTGGACATTAATGGAACAAAGAAATTCATCCAACATAGCAAAAGAGGCAATGCGAAATAAAAGGCAGAATCTGTCAAAACAGAACAGTCCGTAAAGATGGATTTTATTGAGGCACCAGACTTGCTCAAATGAAAATGCCCAAACTGAATGAAGTTGCGTACATATCTGAGGATCACGCACGTAAATTGGCATATTTTTCTGAGCTACCTACAGTGAGGCAGGTCGAAATTCGTGACAGCAAAGAAATCATATCGCTGCAGATAATCCAAATCTAGTATGAACCTTACTATCAAAGACTTTACTTGGCACAACAATGCACAAAACTAAGATAAGGAGAGGTTGCTACAGTAGTAAACAACTTCCAAGACTCAAATATAAAACAAAAATACTGTAGTAAAAACATGGGTTGTCTCCCATAAGCGCTTTTCTTTAACGCCTTTCAGCTAGGCGCAGAAAGTGTATATCAAGTATTATCGAGAGACGAAGTATCAACATCATAACTTGTTCTAATAATAGAATCAAAAGGTAACTTCATTCTCTTTCTAGGGAAGTGTTCCATACCTTTCTTGAGAGGAAATTGATATTTAATATTACCTTCCTTCATATCAATGATGGCTCCAACGAGTTCGAAGAAAAGGTCTTCCCAATATAATGGGACAAGATGCATTGCATTCAATATCCAAGACAACAAAATCAACGGGGACAAGGTTATTGTTAACGGTAATGCGAACATTATCAACTCTCCCCAAAGGTTTCTTTATAGCATTATCAACAAGATTAACATCCAAATAACAATTTCTCAATGGTGGCAAGTCAAGCATATCATAAATTTTCTTAGGCATAACGGAAATACTTGCACCAAGATCACATAAAGCATTACAATCAAAGTCATTGACCTTCATCTTAATGATGGGCTCCCAACCATCCTCTAGCTTCCTAGGAATAGAAGCTTCACGTTCTAGTTTCTCTTCTCTAGCTTTTATGAGAGCATTTGTAATATGTTTTGTGAAAGCCAAGTTTATAGCACAAGCATTAGGACTCCTAGCAAGTTTTTGTAAGAACTTTATAACTTCAGAGATGTGACAATCGCCAAAATCCAAACCATTATAATATAAAGCAATGGGATCATCATCCCCAATGTTGGAAAAAATTTCAGCAGTTTTATCACAGGCGGTTTCAGCAGTTTTAGCAGTTTCGGGCAATTTTGCACGCTTTGCACTAGAAGTGGAAACATTGCCAACACCAATTATTTTACTATTGATAGTAGGAGGTGCAGCAACATGTGGAGCATTAACATTGCTAGTGGTGGTAATAGTCCAAACTTTAGCTACACTTTTCTCTTTAGCTAGTTTTTCATTTTCTTCTCTTTCCCACCTAGCATGCAATTCAGCCATCAATCTTATATTCTCATTAATTATAACTTGGATGGCATTTGCTGTAGTAACAATTTTATTATTAATATTTTCATTAGGCATAACTTTCAATTTCAAAAGATCAACATCAGCAACAAGACTATCGACTTTAGAAGCAAGTATATCAATTTTCCCAAGCTTTTCTTCAACGGATTTGTTAAAAGCAGTTTGTGTACTAATAAATTCTTTAAGCATAGCTTCAAGTCCAGGGGGTGTGTTCCTATTATTGTTGTAAGAATTCCCATAAGAATTACCATAACCGTTACCATTATTATAAGGATATGGCCTATAGTTATTACTAGAATTGTTCCGATAAGCATTGTTGTTGAAATTATTATTTTTAATGAAGTTTACATCAACATGTTCTTCTTGGGCAACCAATGAAGCTAACGGAACATTATTAGGATCAACATTAGTCCTATCATTCACAAGCATAGACATAATAGCATCAATCTTATCACTCAAGGAGGAGGTTTCTTCGATAGAATTTACCTTCTTACCTTGTGGAGCTCTTTCCGTGTGCCATTCGGAGTAATTAATCATCATATTATCAAGAAGCTTTGTTGCTTCACCAAGAGTGATGGACATAAAGGTACCTCTAGCAGCTGAATCCAATAGGTTCCGCGAAAAAAAGTTCGATCCTGCATAAAAGGTTTGGATGATCATCCAAGTAGTCGATCCATGGGTTGGGCAATTTTTAACCACAGATTTCATTCTTTCCCAAGCTTGTGCAACATGCTCATTATCCAATTGTTTAAAATTCATTATGCTACTCCTCAAAGATATAATTTTAGCAGGAGGATAATATCTACCAATAAAAGCATCCTTACATTTAGTCCATGAATCAATACTATTCTTAGGCAGAGATAGCAACCAATCTTTAGCTCTTCCTCTTAATGAGAAAGGAAACAATTTTAATTTTATAATGTCACCATCTACATCTTTATACTTTTGCATTTCACACAATTCAACAAAATTATTGAGATGGGCAGCAGCATTATCAGAACTAACACCAGAAAATTGCTCTCTCATAACAAGATTCAGTAAAGCAGGTTTAATTTCAAAGAATTCTGCTGTAGTAGCAGGTGGAGCAATAGGTGTGCATAAGAAATCATTATTATTTGTGGTTGTGAAGTCACACAACTTAGTATTTTCAGGAGTGACCATTTTAGCAGTAGTAAATAAAGCAAACTAGATAAAGTAAATGCAAGTAACTAATTTTTTTGTGTTTTGATATAGAGTGCAAGACAGTAAATAAAGCGAAGCTAGCAACTAATTTTTTTGTGTTTTGATATAATGCAGCAAACAAGTAAGTAAATAAAATAAAGCAAGACAAAACAAAGTAAAGAGATTGGATTGTGGAGACTCCCCTTGCAGCGTGTCTTGATCTCCCCGGCAACGGCGCCAGAAAACAGTTGCTGGCGCAAAGTTGACGTGGGAGTTAGAGATCTCTGTGGTGTAACTTTTCTTCAGGTCCACGGCAACGGCGCCAGAAAACAGTCTTGATATGCGTACAGCACGCGTCCGTTGGCAACCCCAAGAGGAAGGTGTGATGCGTACAGCGGCAAGTTTTCCCTCAGTAAGAAACCAAGGTTTATCGAACCAGGAGGAGCCAAGAAGCACGTTGAAGGTTGATGGCGGTGGGATGTAGTGCGGCGCAACTCCAGGGATTCCGGCGCCAACATGGAACCTGCACAACACAACCAAAGTACTTTGCCCCAACGAAACAGTGAGGTTGTCAATCTCACCGGCTTGCTGTAACAAAGGATTAGATGTATAGTGTGGATGATGATTGTTTGCAAAGAACAAGTAGAACAAGTATTGCAAGTAGATTGTATTCGATGTAAAAGAATGGACCGGGGTCCACAGTTCACTAGAGGTGTCTCTCCCATAAGATAAATAGCATGTTGGGTGAACAAATTACAGTCGGGCAATTGACAAATAGAGAGGGCATAACAATGCACATACATGATATGATGAATATTGTGAGATTTAATTGGGCATTACGACAAAGTACATAGACCGCTATCCAGCATGCATCTATGCCTAAAAAGTCCACCTTCGAGTTATCATCCGAACCCCTTCCAGTATTAAGTTGCAAAACAACGAGACAATTGCATTAAGTATGGTGCGTAATGTAATCAATAACTACATCCTCGGACATAGCATCAATGTTTTATCCCTAGTGGCAACAGCACATCCACAACCTTAGAACTTTTCGTCACTCGTCCCAGATTTAATGGAGGCATGAACCCACTATCGAGCATAAATACTCCCTCTTGGAGTTAAGAGCAAAAACTTGGCCGAGCCTCTACTAATAACGGAGAGCATGCAAGATCATAAACAACACATAGGTAATAGATTGATAATCAACATAACATAGTATTCTCTATCCATCGGATCCCGACAAACACAACATATAGAATTACGGATAGATGATCTTGATCATGTTAGGCAGCTCACAAGATCCGACAATGAAGCACATGAGGAGAAGACAACCATCTAGCTACTGCTATGGACCCATAGTCCAGGGGTGAACTACTCACTCATCACTCCGGAGGCGACCATGGCGGTGAAGAGTCCTCCGGGAGATGATTCCCCTCTCCGGCAGGGTGCCGGAGGTGATCTCCAGAATCCCCCGAGATGGGATTGGCGGCGGCGGCGTCTCAGTAAGGTTTTCCGTATCGTGGCTCTCGGTACTGGGGGTTTCGCGATGAAGACTATATGTAGGCGGAAGGGCAGGTAAAGGGGCGTCACGAGGGGCCCACACAACAGGGCCGCGCGGCCAGGGCTTGGGCCGCGCCGCCCTGGTGTCTGGCCACTTCGTGGCCCCACTTCGTCTCTCCCTCGGACTTCTGGAAGCTTCGTGCAAAAATAGGACCCTGGGCGTTGATTTCGTCCAATTCCGAGAATATTTCCTTACTAGGATTTCTGAAACCAAAAACAGCAGAAAACGACAGAATCGGCTCTTCGGCATCTCGTTAATAGGTTAGTGCCGGAAAATGCATAAATATGACATAAAGTATGCATAAAACATGTAGATATCATCAATAATGTGGCATGAAACATAAGAAATTATCGATACGTTGGAGACGTATCACGCAGCGCCTCTTTCTTCTTGCTCAGGCCAAGCTTTTTCAGCAGGTTGATGTCCTGCGCGAAGATCTTAGATCTCGCACTCCGTGGTTCCTAGATCTGCCGCCGCCATTGACGCTTCGGGAGTGCTATGCCTCGTGAGCCTTGGATGCGGTGGCATCAAGGACTACCGTCGAAGGCGTAGGGCACGGTGTGAGCTTTGGAGCTTTTCTGTGATTGCAATGGGGATAGAAGCAGAGGAGATATGAGCAATGGTGCGGCGAAGGGGATTGATGAAGACGACGAAGGGGATTGATGAAGACGACGAAGGGTATTTGTAGCAGGTCCATCTAGAGCGTCGCACCGTTGGATACAATAAGAATGGACTGGATAATTTACACGTGGACCAAAGGGTAAAATGGTATTTCTACTATGATGGAATTGGACAGGCGCTACAGTGCGCGTGCCAGGAAAAGCGGAGGACGTGTGCCCCCCACTTGCGTAACGTGTCAATGGGTCGCAGATTTTGGGCCCACATGTCAGTGAAGGGATAGCTCTCGCATCTTTCCAATACAATGGTCGTGGCTAACGTCAGCATTGATGTCACTTTGGCAGAGGAAATTTTCGACAACAACAAAACGAAAACCGATCAAAGAATACAAGTGATGATAATTTCGAGAGCCTTTGGTCAAATACAAGTTTTTGATCAAATGCTCGGGGGCTACTCTTGAGAAAAGAAATTTCGGGTATGACAAAATAGAAATGGCGAGAGCCTATGATCAAAAGCAAGCATTTGATCATAGCCTCGGGGGCTACTCCCATCGGGAGCGCTGGTCGCGCACCCGATAAAAATAAAAAGATCGAGAAAGAATGACAATATAGCGACATAAGGCATTAAAGTGTTGAGCCTACAACCAAGTACAAGTCCTTGGTTGTAGCCTCGGGGGCTACTCCCATCGGAAACGCTGTTCGCGTGCCCGATGAAATTATAAAAAGTAAAATGAGTATATTTCGAGTTATACAAATAACTCTTCATATACTCCCATCGGGAAGACAAGATAAGTCATCCGTTGACTCAATAAACTATGCTATTCCAACAGCCGAAAAAGCACTCGACAATATATTCTCAGAGCGCCTAAGTCGCGAATAATCTCTGAATGCCGCAAAACTTTGCGAAGGTAAGACCCCAGATCCGTTCTGAGCGGCGTGGCACCGTCTCTGACGTCGGTTTGCTACTTTTTTCCGTATCAACAGACACGAAGAAAAATCCTAACGGACGCGTTAGGTACCCGATAAAATATGACTGGGACTCGACAGATGGTAAGACCTTAAGCGACACCTGTCGAGTTAACACCAGTATCCCGAGATCATGTCCAGGGACGTGATTTTGAAGTAGGTTTTTGCGGATTGTCACTAGAGCAGTTAACTAGTACCTGATCCGTCAGATGAACTAGCCCCAACTACCATTATCCCTGTATAATATATAATTGTTTATTTAAAGATATGTAATGGCTTGAAAAGGTTATTTGATGATTATAAAGTTGGAGATTTTCCCTGATTCTTCGATTCAAGCAAAATCTCGGGAGCTACTGACATAGGCATCCCCAATGGGACTGCCGAAGATGGTACCCGGGGTTTACTGAAGGCCCACAGGTCGAAGAATATGAAGTTCGGAAGCCCAATTAGTTAATAAGGAAAGATAGAGTTGTATTAGGAATATAGAAGATTTGTAACTTTACGGGTTGAACTCAGAGAGTCTCCCGGAATATGTAAACTTGTGTAATACGAAACCCTCGGCTCCGCCTCCAATATAAAGGGGAGTCGAGGGACAACGAAAGCATCGAAACTATTGTCAACGCAACCCTAGTTTCTTAATCGTCGAGTACTTTTCGGCTGAAACCTTCGAGATCTACTTGCCCTCTACTTCCAACTAAACCCTAGTCTACAATACGTAGGCATTGACAAGTTAATCCCTTGTCAACAAGAAATAGTTATATTATTAATAATGCAAAATCTTCTTCTTTCATGCAGGTTATTTTCATGGCTTCTCATTGGATCCGTATGTGGTTATTCCAACAGCCAACAGAAAAGCGAGAGGATATAGTTACTGGGTGAAACCGGCTGGAGAAGGTTGCACGAAATTTCTGCAACCGGTTCAACTAGCGTTTTGATCCCCGGATAGCATGCTAACGTAGAATCACTCTATGTTGTCCCTTCTATTTAGATAAATGATACATGTTGAAACTTTATGTGACCCATGAGGTCAACGCTTTCTTGCAACAAGTACATTTAATAGGATTAAAAAAATGTTGCATGCATCTATCGATGCAGAGGCTGGAATGCTCGTCCATTTCGAAAAACATACAATTAAAATTATTAATTTTAGAATTACCATGAATATATATTCATAATATGCATATAGTATAGTAGAGATCTTCTTCTGGAGTGGTGTTTTGGCTCATGGGAGTTTATGCTCCCTTTATTTTAAAATGCATCTTAAAATATTTTGAATATCAAAAAAGTTAAAAATAAAAATTCACACGTACATTTTCACATGCTACACGCCAACAAAGTTGTTTCATGAAAATTCGACTTGTCTTGTAGCGCGTGTAAAAAAGATAAAATTTGGTGCTAAAAATAAGGCCTTTAACTAGACATTAAATTTTTATCTTTTTTACATAGACCACAAAAACCATTGGATTTTCTCGAAAGTTGACGAACACACATATATTATGGTGATGTACATGTAGAACTAAAAAAAAGTCGACATTTCAAAATATGTTTTTGTGGTTGAAGGAGCATATCCACGCGGGAACCGAATTAAATTTCCGTCTTCGCATTACTATTGTTTATATTTTTAATCAAAGTTACATGGTTTGACTTGCACGAAAGATTATGCGCAACATAATATGGTTAGGATGAATTAATTCTGAAAGTGGGCCAGTGAAGGCAGAAAACATAAAGCTGAGCTATTTTCTCCTTTACTGTTCTCAAATAGCTATTTAAGAGGTCCTAAAAATACGAATTAAGAAATACCATACACAATGAAGAAACAAGGGCATAGATGAAGGGAGTCGGCATCCCCACACTGCCGCGAACGTTGCAGGAATCAGGATCTTTGCAACAGCCGATGCAGCCTTCCATTGTCCGCGTGCATTCGTTAGTCGCCAAACAGCAGTAGCAGTAACCATCTTTGCAAGCTTCGGACTTTGGTCTGTGGACACACAATCCGTTGGGCAAATTTATCCTCTCGCTGCCCACACCTTCCGCGCTCCCATCTGTGAAATTTTAAGCACAACCATATATAATTCGTAAGAATAAACATACATAGGGCATATATATACCTGCATAACTATGTAGAGTTATAAATTGTTAATTAATAATTTAGCAAAGCATCGAGAAAAGAAATTTGCACAAGATCGATCCTCTACAACACACACACACACACGTAGACGCACACCGCAAAACGCACTTACATTGTGAATGAATAGCAAGGCTTATGAGAACAAGCAGAAGGGATTGTGCATGGACGGACTTCGTGTATGCGGCCATGGAGACAATACAAATCGTCGATGGTAGAAATAGAGTATGTCTTTATTTATTAGGTTATATATATAAGATAACAATCCATGGATCCCATGGTTCATATATATAGATGGAGACGAGCGGGGTATTTGGAGCTAAAAACGTTTATCCTTCTACAATTGGCAACTGGTAATTAATTATTGAGAAAATCTACCTTGCCCCGTTGACTCAAGAGGCTGTCCTCCTGTCCTGACACCTCCCGATTCACGACGGCTTTACTTGGACTTTCAACAACAGGTAGTAGCTAAAAATTCGTCCGTTGTTATGGAAAAAAATTATACGTTAAGTTGGAGATTACCTTTTCCCTTCTCGGCTGTTTCAGACAAGAGATTTTTTTTTGCCTGATTATTTCCATGCTTTGATTGCTTCTTTCCTTTTCAAGCACAACCCGAATCACACTTTTCCTTTTTTTTAAATCCTTGCAGTCTGAGTGAAATATTATTTTCTTTATTTATGGACATGGACTTTCCTTTTGGGGAGATGGGTACAATTTTTTTTTTGTGAGCCTTTATTATTATTTTGCATCTCTCATTAAAGAGGGAAAGAAGGCAAACCCAGCCCCGCTGATATCCTTGTTGCGATCCGGACCGTTCATGGCTTCTCGTGTTCAACCATAGGCTTCCTGAAGACGTCTTGGAGCTCTTGGCCCTCCTCTTGATTTCATTCACTTAAAGTGAAGTGAGCACATATACATGAGGCTATTTATAGCTAAGGGATTCTTTACAAATTACCAAGGCTAGTGGGGCCTCAGGTAGAATTCAGTACTCTACCGCAATTCAGGCCATAAGAGGCGGACCTACAGGAATATGCAATTTCCTCCCACTCGCACTGTCAGGAATCACACAACTGTTAAAGAACAAGTTTGTCTATATGTTCCAAGCATGCGTTTCTCGATATGTGTGTTATATGTGTGCATTGGGCACCCCACATCCCTTTATGAAGCGACATAGGGAGAACCATAGCCTACACCAGCGTTGGCCTCTTCCCCCGCACTCCCTTACCCCTGCCATCGCCGGAGGAGCTAGCCGGCGGGGGACGGCGGCGGTTGGGAGTCCTCATTTCCTATTTTTTTCCTTTTCCCTAGCATCTAGTCTCCTACCATATCTCGTTGAGATCCAATTCATCCGTATGTGTGAGCTTTCTCTAGCCAAGATCTTGTTGTATGCGTCCCAACCCTGCATGTCACTGTTATTATCGTGATCGTCGAAGATCTATGCCCATGCAAATGGTACGACCATGGCAGGCAGCTGGGACGTCCGCTCGATCGGCCTTGAGATCTAGCCCTGGCATTTCGCCGATATTTGGATGTCGATGCTCTAATCCAAGGGCCTTAGGGTGGCACCATCATTGCCACTATTGGCGGAGAACCATTGGCGACTCCAAGATCCACTTGCACCAGCACCTTACGCTACATTGATTGCGGCTATTAGCGGCGATTACCATGGTCCGAGCGGAGATTCTCCATGCTCATATTGAGTGAGATCGCTAGGTGTTAGCGGTGGCAAGGATAAAAAATGATGAGGTGAAGACTTATGTGTGCCTGGCGATCAACACTTCGAAGCTTTAGCAGCAGTTCTTGCCAAGTGGTGGTGACGATGGTATACTTTATTATTGGCAGAGCTCTTGGTGTTCTATATCTCGGCACCCAGGGTGAAAATTGTATGTTTGAACTTCGGTGGGTGTATCTGGCAATGCTCTCCCTAGTCACCTCCTTGTTGAAGGCATTGTCTGGAGATTGGACCTTCTCCAGGGTGGAATCCTAGGATCCGGCGATGCTGGTTATTATTGACAACGAAAGTGTTTGTGCATTGTTACCTTCCTAGCGTCGTTTTGGGGAAGCTTTTTTCAGAGTCAAGATGCCGTCCTCATTGATGGTGCTATTGCTTTTTCGAGTCTCTGTTTGCTTCAACGGGGTATTTGTTTTCTTTTTCTCTTTTGTATTCGGTTGTCTGTATCCTTCCTATCTAGACTTGGTATAGTCATAATTTGTTTTGCAGACGCTGCGTGTAAGCGACATCTTCTTGGTATTAATATATCCTCTTTATAAAAAAAAATGTCAGATGTGCAAACAAATCGATATATTTCTAACAACATAAGAGCATCTCCAGCCGCGTCCCCCAAAGGGATTTGGGGCGCGCCGGACAAAAAATGCGTTCCAGCCACGTTCCCCAAAGCCCATTTTTGTCCGGCGCGCCCCGATACGGTGTCCGGCGCCCCGAGCCCGTCCCCGTCCCACATGGGACACACCGGGGACGCCGAACACAACGAAAAGCGAGGCGGGGAGTGGCGGGGCCGACTCATCAGCGGCATAATAAATTTTTAACCTAACCGTCGCCTACCTCGCGACGGAAGTTATTGGCGGTGCAGTTCCCGCAGCGACGCAGCGACGGTGCAGTTCCCGCAGCGACGCAGCGACGCGTCCCGTCGCGCCTAGCTCTGCGTGCCGGCGTTAATGCGCGCCACCGCTCCTCCGCCTCCCTCCGGCCTATAAAAGGGCCGCCTCTCATCGTCCCTCTCACACACAAACCCTAGCGCCTCTCTCCCAAACCCTAGCCGCCACCATCTCAACAAGACTCGACGCTATGTCTGGTAGAGGCGGAGGCCGACCTCGCGGCCGTGGTCGTGGTCGTGGCCGCGGCAGAGCTGAACGCTCGCCGTCGCCTCCCACGCCGTCGGCTTCATCGTCGGAGATGGACGTGGAGCCGGACGTGCGGTTCGAGTTCGTCCTCGTCCTCAAGGGCGACCCGCGCGGCATCCAGAGGCTGCCGGACTCCTTCACCGACTACGTCGCCGGCGACGATCGCCCGCGCCCGATGCATCTGTGGGAGGCTGCGTGCGGCTACTACCGGTGGATCGTCGACGTGATCTACGACGCGCGCGGCAAGATGTACCTCAACATCGGCTGTTCGCGCGGCACCACAGCCTCGAAGTCGGCTTCATCCTCCTGTTCTCCTACTTCGGCGACAGGGACATGAGCGTCAAGGTCTTCGACGAGACGCGGTGCCGCCGGGACTACCACGGCGACAACACCGACGAGGAGGATGACTGAGTGTTCTTTCTTCGCAGCGAACACGTGCACGAAGGTTTCTGGATGTTCGCCTCATCGGTAGAACCAACAAGGGCACCATCCTCCCGCTGGATTTTCCAGTTTAGGTGACTGGGTGTGCCCTCGAGTGTTCTTTCTTAGCAGCGAACACAGGAAACCTTCGATGCACGGCCTAGTTAGGTTTAGTTTCTTTGCAAAATTTTATATTTGTGTCCACGACGGTTCAAACTATGTATTAGTTTGTGGAAAACCATGTGCCTAACTGTGTTTCCGTGTAAACCACGTTCCAAATTATGTATTAGTTTGTGGAAATTGAAATAAAAAAGCCAAAAATAGTATTTTAAATGTTTGGGGGAGACGTTTGGGGGACGCGGCTGGGAAGCGACGTCCCCCAAAGACGGCACGAACAAAACACGTCCCCCAAACGCTCAATCCGGCGCGGTTTGGGGGACGCGGCTGGAGATGCTCTAAAGGCACCCTCATATATGCATCATCTTTAACACACAATCAACTAGTGAGAACACAAGCATCGTTGTTGTTTCTTATTTCTTATTGTTTCTTCAGAAGATTGCACACATTATAACTTCAGGCATAAAATATATCTATTCTTTAAGGTAGATCAAACGAGTGCTGGTCTCTAGCCCCACTATCCTGAAAAGCGCACTGTTTCTTGCAAAACTCCTCCGAAGGATAGCAGATGTTCGTCACTGGGCAGCAGTAGCTATCGTACATGGACTTTTGGTGGATGCATGATCCGTATGGTACATGTATCCTCTCGTTATCCAGTTCTTCTGCACGCCCGCCTGTGAATTTTTTTTTATCCATGTGAGTTTTCATTGGCTAACTAACAAGTACTCAAGTAGTGACAAACAAACCATTCAAGACTTGTAAAGAGCAGATAAAAAGAGAGTATATTAACAACATATTCCATAGATACGTACTTACATCGTGCATGAGTAGCAATACATATGAGGAGAAGTATCAAGACTACGGCCGGTGAGCGGAGGGGCTTAGTGTTCTTATCCATAGAGACGATGCAATGCAACTATCCAACAATTACAAGTTTGCGGGGAAGTTTGTCTGTTCAATCAAGTCTTGTTAGGCCTTTGAGATTGTATCTTCATTCATACATGGTCCCATATATATATAGAGCGCGCATACAAGAAGGGGCTACCAATGTTTATAACTTGGAATACATTAATTACTATATTTTTATATGATTGTCTACTTACTCCGTACTATAATGTGAAAAACATTAATTACTATACCCTAAGAATTCGCTCCACGATAATTATCGGCTGGCTATTGGTAATGAACTCGCCAAATGTGCTTAAGTATTGGATGAAGCACACCAAAGAATATGACATATTCGATAGTCAATGTTAGCTATTTGTTATGAGCGGCTGATGCATCAACATTTTGGTGATGTGAATAGAATGAGGAGATATTATAGTTGTTCTTGGGGCAGAAATGACTATGTTGCTAATATATCAAGGAACAAAACCAATAAAAATTCATCGTTGAAGGCTTAGCCTAAGTCGTGGAAATCAGGCTTGATATTGAGCTCGTCTAGTACACAATTTTGACCCAACCCAGTTGGTAGGTGTGGAGCTCGACATCGCTCGATATTAGGGGAGAGGGTGACCCTTTATCTCAAGGGAATTTAATATTTCTCCCTCAATTAGACTTCAGCGATTTGCTCATGTTTACTTCATAATATTTTTTGCCCCAGAATTTTTTGCCACTTGATCATTTGCCTCTTCTCTACTGTTTATTACTTTTTCAGACTTGAACCAATTTATAAATACCAAACTGTCCACTCCCCTATTCTTCTCCACTCGCACGGGCATCCTGACATCCTGTAGTTGGCAATGTGTCATCGTGTCCTTTGTCTGTCCTGCATATAATATATCCCGAGTTCATGTAAAAGCCATTGTACAGGGATGGGGGGCGGCCCCCATGGCTCTCATGTAGCTCCATCATGTACCACAAAGGACTGCATGTAAAGGTATTCATGCAACATGCGATTTTTGGGTCAACTATGTGATGGAAAGATCTTTTTGGAGTGAGCGTAATCTTGATGATGTACAGGAGTATTATGGATTATGGTTAATTATTGAAGGTAATAACTATACTTCGAGTAGATAAACAATCATATAAAAGTATATGTCTTTAAAAAGGTAAGTTTATGTAACTTCTCGGTAAGTTAGGGTAGCCAGCTTTCTTAGGAAGTGATTAACTAGTTTGCTATGTGGAGATAAGGATGTTTATCATAAATTTAGTTCTTAATTTGTCAGGAAGATAAAAAAAAGATCTAGAGTTGCAGATGCACCACCCGAACTCATATTTGTAAATATCCTGAAGCCTGTTGCTTTTTTTCCAAACGTTGGTGGGGAGCAAATTAACTAAGAAAACCTGTAATCCATCAAAATCATGAATGGCTACTCGGCAAATTAAGCCCTCTGCTTGTTAAAGAGGTCATTTCTTACCCGATATCCTGAAAAGTCCAGTGTTTTTAGTGTCATGTCAATTTTTCATGTAGCACGGATGCAGAACACCAGTGCATCAAGCTCCCGGAAGCCCAAGGGCCGTTTGGTAGGCTGCATGCTCCTTGGCTCGCATGGGGCGAGCAATTTTCGACCCGTTTGGATGCCTGGGCCGAGCCGCGTTCTTGCATTAACCGGTTCTCAAAGCACTCCTGGACAGGCCCTGGAGGAACGCCCGGAATGGCAGTTTCTCCGGGGCCAGGCCCGTTGCGGCTAGAAGGCTGCACGCGTGGGGAAGGGAGGCGGAGACGCCGTGTCCCTTCGGGAACACGCGCCATAATTAGCCTCACCGCTCCCCTCTCCTTCCTCTCACTCGCGACCGCACTCTCACCTCCCCCAAACTGTCACATCACTCGGTGGTTCCCCTCCCACCGACCAATCCGCCGCACCGCCACAGGGAGGAGCACCGCTACCGGAGGAGGAGACCTCGGCGACCAGGACCTCGACATCGGCCGCAATCTGCTCCGCAGTCTTCATCGGCATCTCGACTTCGCCCGCGACCTCGAGCTCGTCCTCGGCCGAAACAATGGCGGTAACGACCTCTCCTTCTCACCTTCTTACTCGTTCTGGCAGAACATGTCATTCTCGGGCATTTCCGACGACATGCACATTTGATTTGCTAGGATTTCCGTTAGGATAGCGGTCGGATTGATGTTTTGCAAGGTGTTCGTCCCTATTTCTTGCTGTTCTTCTCCAGTTCTTGCATTTCACGGTCTCGATTTGCTTAGATCTGTTACTATAGTGTCAGATTGCGGTAGATCCTTGCTAGACCGGACTTTGGATTGCTGATCTTACTGTGCATGCATAGAGGGAAGGTTTTTTTGTGTTCGGGTTTACCATGTTGTCATTGTTGTGCGAAAGGTTGAGTTGAGTCGCGCTAGTTTGTTCAGACGCAAGAGGAGTGTGAGGACTTGAAGAAGGAAGTTGCAATGCTCAAGAATATGCAGAGAACACAAGCACAAGTGATGAGGGCTAAGAAACAGGAATGGGAGGCAGAGAAACAGGCTTTGGAGGCTGAAAAGAGAAAGCTAGAGTATGACATATACGATCTGCTTCAAGTGAACTTTGCAATCAAGGACAAACTCAAGAGGATCAGGGCTACTTGTGACGAGTGATGAATGTGATGTAGATGTACTGTATGAGAATTTGTAATGTGGCCTAAGTACAATTTGTAAATTGTAATGTGGCCTAAGTAAAATTTGTAATATACCCTAAGTACCACTCGTAATGTACTCAATTTGAAGTGCTAACTGTGTTGTTTCTTGATTGAACTAGGCCAATGATTATAACCTAGGATCATAGTATGAGGAGATGATTGATAAGAACCTATGACATGACTTAACATGACCATGCAATTGGTTCTATTCAAACATCTCCTACGTATGCCCTCATTGTATGAGGCCTCTGATACCCTGCTTTGCATGTTTCTGCTTCTTCAGTTTTGCATTAGCCAATGATTCAACTATGGTACAACGGCAGGCATGGTGCTTCCCTCAAACTTGGTCATGTGTGTCATATTACTGGCACGCTAGAGTTAGTTTGGGGACAGTCCCTTTGCCTGCAGTGTGATCCTACTTATGAGGCCTCGATTTCGTATGTCTGGTGCATTGGCCAATGATTCAACAAAGGCACAATGGAAGACTAGGTGGTGGCCTCAAACTTAGTCATGTGTGCCACAGTCGTTGCACACTACACTTAGTTTGTGGCCACTCCCTATGCCTGCCGTGTGAGCAAATGTATGAGCCTTACTAATGTTATCGATGTCCGTTTTCATCTACACTACTAGTGAGCAGACACACCTCTAATTTCTTGTGTTCTTCTGGCAGACTGAGAAGATCATGCTTGGGTCACCTGCTGAGGTTCCCGGCGAGGGACCGGCGAAGAAGCGTCGTGGAAGGCCGGCTAAGGTCGGCCACTTCCACGACGAGCCAGGGCCGGACAGTTCCTCAAAATCATCTTCAAGCCCACCTTCGACTGGCTCATGATCCCTAAAGCTTTCGTCAAGTGGTTCGGAGAAATCTCTTCCAACATCATCGTCACCACCATCACCGGATGCAACTGGAGGATGACTACGAGGAGAGAAGGCGATGACGCATTCATCGACCAGGGATGGACGGCCTTCGCCGTTGCCCATCAGCTCAAGGTAGGCCAGTTCGTCACCTTCAGAAGGGTGTCCTCCTTGGAGAACAGTGTGGTCATCTTCGACCACACCTGCACTGAGGTGGTGAGGAGGTGCCCGTACCATGGCGATGACACCAGGTGCGTCGTCTCCGAGCACCATGTCTGAAGCTAACCTAGTACCATGTTGTGTCTAGTTGCTGGTCGTGTCTAGTGTGTTGAACTATGATCATGTCCGTCGTGTCCAGAACAATGATCGTGTCGGCAAAATGTTGTTCCGTGAACTTGTGTCGTCTATGATCACTGCTAAGTTATCTGTCGTCTATGATTGTGTTCTTACTTGTACTGTTGATCGCTGGTAACCTCACCACTGAAGGGAAGAGGTTACGAAAATCGGATTATGGGTTGCAACCAAACAGCAGGGCACTGTTCTGAGCTACTACAAGACCTGAAAACCGACCTACCAAATGGCCAGAATCCAAATCTCCACGGCCGAAAAATCTCCGTGCAGTCCACCAAACAAAGTCGCTTTTATGGCCCATGGCCCGTCCTGGACGCGCACGGAGCTCCTTCCCGCTGCACCAGTGATGCAGCAAACGAGCCCAGACAACCAAACGCGCCCCAAGTGTCCCATACTTAAAGAAAGACTATTTCTTTTGCATGGTGTCTCAGCACTGATACCCTGGCAAAGCAGATCAATGTGAGTCGCGGTAGAGTAGAAACCTGTGTGGTCTGTGTGTGCTCTCACACACGTTCCCTAATTTAATCGGGACAAGCTGTTTTTGCACTGAGGTGCATATGACCCTGATTTTTGAAATGCATTTTAAACGAATTTTAAAATGTCAAAATATTTTGATATGAAATGTTGCACGTACATCTTAACGTTTTATGTGCTCGCAAAATCGTTCCACAAAAAATCGATATTGTTTGTAACATACGTAAAAAGACAAAATTCGTTAAAAATACTCATCACGAGACATTTCTTTACCTTTTTTGCGCAGGACACAAAAAAAGTTGATTGTTCAACTAGACGTGTGCATATATAATGTTAATATGCAAGAGCGAAATTTTTATTCAGATTTTTTAACATTTTAATTATTTTTTTACGGTGGCAGGAGCATATGCACATGGGTTCAAAGTATATTCCCTTCAATTCAGTATGCTATACGCACCATTAATAATATAAAAAATAGTTGAGGACTTTCACCGATTTACAGTCCTTTCCATGGCTACGAGCATCAATAATTCAATACACTCAACCTATCATATGTCTCGGCAGGAACATTTAAAATCAATTTTATTATAGAAAAAACATAAAGTAAAATGGAAACTGCAAGTTGTATTACAAAATCCATCACACCCAGTTGTTTTTCCCTAAATATCTTAATATATACTAGCCATCTCGTATAATTCATATAGGGTGATGCAAAACCTTGGTACTGACTCAGATCAGGTGACATGCATACAACACTGCAACATGCACCCCCTAGATGCCCTCCAATCCTCATCCAAAGGTCCAGAATGATCCAAGGCAAAAAAGAGGAAATCGCACGGACCAACCTAGGCACGCATGTTCCAGTAGGCAAAAGACGAAATCGAGGCCGGGAAAACGGAGGGCTTGGCGCTAGCGTCAAGGCCGCCGTCGCCGCTACCGATCCCGCCATCCCGGCTCCGCCGATCCCGCCACTGCCGATCCCGCCGCTGCCGATCCCGGCTCCACCGAGCACCACCGCTGCCGATCCCGCGGCCGCCGCTGCCCACCGCGGAGCTCCCCAGTGTAAAGGTATTTTACCCTTATCCATTATTTTGGTAACAATGACGCCGTAGCTAGAGTAATCAGACTAATACATGCCTACAAGATTATTCTTAGGTATTAGTCTAACATGCATAATGATCGAATTCCCTTTAACTCGTTCGACCGCGCGAGCGGTTGAGTTTGGTGGTCGCACGCTGTTTCCGTTTTTGTCGTTTAGCAATCATTAATTTGGTGCCATTAACTCCACGCGTTTTAGTGCCCAAATCCCGCACGGACCTTTCCTTTTCTTTCGCTAGCAGTACTAGTAAGACTAGCCCCAACGCTGGTATCTAGAGCTGTATCATGCACCACAAATGCTGGCATGGCACAGAATTAAGACTACTCACAATGGGTAGTATCATAAGCTAGTATCATGCATATGATACTAGTCTATGTTACTAGCTCCACAATGGGTGGTATCATAAGTGTGGTAACAAAGAGAGTTTCATTTATTATTTTGTGGGATCTATCCTAGTACTTCAACTTTGTGATCTCTTTGTGGCATGTACCAATATAAAATTTTGTTTATTGCTACACATAGACACGATATAAAAGTTGAATAGATCCATGCAAATAATATAGCGCCAATATATCATTATTAAAATATATGTTGCATTACATGGATCAAGACTCGAAAATAATCTAATGAGGCCCAAACTTTTTCCAAATATTCTCAATCAAATCAACTTTTAGGGCTCTATGCGTTGGACGATTGCGGATTCTAGCATCTCTTTCAAGTACCTCGGCAAAAACTGGCATGTCACCATGAGTAAATACCGATGGAAGGACAATTGATGTTCCTGCTTCCTCATTCAAATCAAGAATATTGCCCGCCTCTTCTTTTTCATCATCGACGATCATATTGTGTAGAATGATGCAAGCTATCATAATGTGGTGGAGATCGCCCCGGTCATATAAGCGCGCCGGACGCCGTAAAATGGACCATCGGGCCTGGAGCACGCCAAAACACGTTCCACGTCCTTCCTTGCTCCTTCTTGATATTGAGCAAACAACTTGTGCTTTTCCGTTTGAGCCATCGGTATTGACTTCACAAATGCTGCCCACTCGGGTATATTCCATCTACAAGGTAATAACCAAGTTGGTATTCCTTCTCATTGACGCTATAATTTACCCGTGGAGCTTTCCCTTTCAGTTGCTCAATGAACAACGTGGATTGATTAAGCACGTTGATGTCGCTGTTCGATCCAGCAAGACCAAAAAAGGCATGCCATATCCAAAGATCTTGAGAAGCAACCGCCTCTAGAATAAGAGTAGGAGCGCCTTTATACCCATTGGTAAATTGTCCCTTCCATGACATAGGACATTTCTCCCATCGCCAGTGCATACAGTCAAGACTTCCTAACATGCCAGGAAACCCACGACTCTCGCCAATATCAAGTAAGCGTTGCACATCATCAACATTGGGTCTTCGCAAATACTTATCGCCGAATATATCAATCACGCCTTCGACAAACATTTTTAAGCACTTAACTGAAGTGCTCTCAGCAATCTTGAGGTACTCGTCCAGAGCATCCGCTAGGGTACCATAAGCCAATTGCCGAATAGCCGACGTGCATTTTTGCAATGGAGAGAGTCCATCATGATCAAGAGCATCTCTCCTTTGTGTGAATTCCGGAGACCATTCTCCTAATGCATGAACAATACGCTCGAAGAGAGGTCTCCTCATACGGAATCTTCTACGAAACACTTTGCTGGGATAGATAGGATTATCATAGAAATAATCTCGTACTAACTGCTCAGCGGCTGCTTCACGTGGTCTGTCCACATAGTTTCGTGGACCTCTTCCAACCGACAGTGCTTGAGATTCAAGGCTTCCCTTCACTTCCACTGCAATCTCCTTGGCAAATGAGTCCAACATGTCCAGCTGGACAAGGTATTCATCTAGCTTGTACAAGGTTGAAGGATCAATGATGCTTGCCTCAGCTTCACGTTCCTCTGCTTCACCATCAGAAGCATCAGCTTGATGGCTGTTGAACATCTTGTGGAAGAGAAAAGAAAAAGTGGAGCACTGTGAAGGAGTGAGAGAATAAGATGGCGTATGCCCGTATATATAGCATAGTGAAACGATTCATGTGAAACCCACAAGATGAAAGGATTGAGCTTGCCACATTTAACAATTCAAAAAGGTAACTGACCCACTCACCAAACCACTACGTTCACATAGCTGACAATAATTTTGTGCCTGACTATTCAGTGCCTTGACTTTTTTTGTCTGGCTGTTTGACAAGGTGATCAGAGAGAGTAGCAAGGAAGCCTGTCAAGGGATGGACATTTCAGCTGTAACTTGAGTCTGTCTAGGCACTACAGAATTGTGTGACTATGAATCGGTCCAGGCACTGCAGAATTGTCCAGGCACTCGATCGGTCCAGGCACTAAATAATGGTTCAGTTAACTTCCTTTTAGATGTGAATCGGTCCAGGCACTGAATAGTTCAGGCACTAAATTATTGTCAAGGCAATGAATAGTTCAGGCACAAAATTATTGTCAGCTATGTGCACGTAGTGGTTTGGTGAGTGGGTCAGTTACCTTTTTGAATTGTTAAATGTGGCAAGCTCAATCGTTTCATCTTGTGTCGTTTCACTATACTGTGCTATATATACAGGCATACGCCATCTTATTCTCTCACTCTTCACAGTGCTCCACTTTTTCTTTTCTCTTCCACAAGATGTCCAACAGCCATCAAGCTGATGCTTCTGATGGTGAAGCAGAGGAACGTGAAGCTGAGGCAAGCATCATTGATCCTTCAACCTTGTACAAGCTAGATGACTACCTTGTCCAGCAGGACATGTTGGACTCATTTGCCAAGGAGATTGCAGTGGAAGTGAAGGGAAGCCTTGAATCTCAAGCACTGTCGGTTGAAAGAGGTCCACGAAACTATGTGGACAGACCACGTGAAGCAGCCGCTGAGCAGTTAGTACGGGATTATTTCTGTGATAATCCTATCTATCCCAGCAAAGTGTTTCGTAGAAGATTCCGTATGAGGAGACCTCTCTTCGAGCGTATTGTTCATGCATTAGGAGAATGGTCTCCGGAATTCACACAAAGGAGAGATGCTCTTGATCGTGATGGACTCTCTCCATTGCAAAAATGCACGTCGGCTATTCGGCAATTGGCTTATGGTACCCCAGCGGATGCTCTGGACGAGTACCTCAAGATTGCTGAGAGCACTTCAGTTAAGTGCTTAAAAATGTTTGTCGAAGGCGTGATTGATATATTCGGCGATAAGTATTTGCAAAGACCCAATGTTGATGATGTGCAACGCTTACTTGATATTGGCGAGAGTCGTGGGTTTCCTGGCATGTTAGGAAGTCTTGACTGTATGCACTGGCGATGGGAGAAATGTCCTATGTCATGGAAGGGACAATTTACCAATGGGTATAAAGGCGCTCCTACTCTTATTCTAGAGGCGGTTGGTTCTCAAGATCTTTGGATATGGCATGCCTTTTTTGGTCTTGCTGGATCGAACAACGACATCAACGTGCTTAATCAATCCACGTTGTTCATTGAGCAACTGAAAGGGAAAGCTCCACGGGTAAATTATAGTGTCAATGAGAAGGAATACCAACTTGGTTATTACCTTGTAGATGGAATATACCCCGAGTGGGCAACATTTGTGAAGTCAATACCGATGGCTCAAACGGAAAAGCACAAGTTGTTTGCTCAATATCAAGAAGGTGCAAGGAAGGACGTGGAACGTGTTTTTGGCGTGCTCCAGGCCCGATGATCCATTTTACGGCGTCCGGCGCGCTTATATGACCGGGGCGATCTCCATCACATTATGATAGCTTGCATCATTCTACACAATATGATCGTCGATGATGAAAAAGAAGAGGCGGTCAATATTCTTGATTTGAATGAGGAAGCAGGAACATCAATTGTCCTTCCATCGGTATTTACTCATGGTGACATGCCAGTTTTTGCCGAGGTACTTGAAAGAGATGCTAGAATCCGCAATCGTCCAACGCATAGAGCCCTAAAAGATGATTTGATTGAGAATATTTGGAAAAAGTTTGGGCCTCATTAGATTATTTTCGAGTCTTGATCCATGTAATGCAACATATATTTTAATAATGATATATTGGCGCTATATTATTTGCATGGATCTATTCAACTTTTATATCGTGTCTATGTGTAGCAATAAACAAAATTTTATATTGGTACATGCCACAAAGAGATCACAAAGTTGAAGTACTAGGATAGATCCCACAAAATAATAAATGAAACTCTCTTTGTTACCACACTTATGATACCACCCATTGTGGAGCTAGTAACATAGACTAGTATCATATGCATGATACTAGCTTATGATACTACCCATTGTGAGTAGTCTAAATCTCGAATTTTTCACGCGCCATTAATTCCGTTTCGCATTAATTTTGTTAAGAAATAATTTCGCGCATTAACGTTAATCATGGGTATGCCTAAGACTAGTCAGAATGCATAGTATCATATAGAAGTATCATGCGTATGATAGTACTACATGTTACTATCTCCACAATGCATGGTATCATATACTACTATCATAGTTTCTATATATTAATTGTTTTGTAGAATCTCAATGCAAATATATGTACAAGATTTACTTGACATTAATGTTTCTAGTAGTATGTGCTATGATACAGTATCTACCTATGATAGTAGTATCCCCTCTCTCATCCTTAATTGCACTGCCACATCAGCATTTTGCATGCATGAAATGCATGATACTACCTATGATACTCCCATTGTGGGTAGTCTAATCCCGCACGGATCTTCCTTTTATATCGCTAGCAGTAGTTAATCTCGAATGGTCCACGCGTTTACGATTCGCATTAAATCCATTAAGCAATAATTTCGCTAATTTTGCACAGTAACACTGGGTATGACTTTTTTCACTGGTGTCCTTTTTAGTCTAAAAGTTATTTTAACGGTAGATGGTTTTGAACTCACAACCCTGAAGGTACGTATAAATTCGACAAACATGCTAACCATCTGTATCATTATCCCTTGTGTTATATAAATGCAAGTTTATATACTTGAAAATACATTGTAGTTATGAAAGTTTATTCCAATTCCCTTTTAACTATTCTCTTTTAACAATTCCCTTTTACGTTATTTCGTACACTAATTCATGTTCCTTTGGATCAAATTTTATAATTCCCTTTTTCGGGCCAATGGATTTTATGGGGGAAATAACGGGTGGGAAAATCACTTGCAACTCAAATAAACTATCACTTGCAACTTAAATAAACTATTAATTTCCACTCAAATGAACTACTACCTTTTGGGTTGATAATTTTTCACATTTACCGTTGATAAATAACGGGTCAATGTGAAAAATGACCAAAAAATGTTCTAAATATAATTAGTGTTTTTGGGTCAATAAATTTTCATATTTACCGTTGATAAATAACTGACAAATGGTTCGATAAATTGTGAGCTAAAAATGTCCCCAAAATATTCTAAATAAATAGGTTTTCGGGTCGATAACTTTTCAAATTTACCATTGATAAATGACGAGCGGAGGGGTTGATAAATTGTGTGCTAAAATATTTATAAAATATCCTAAATAAAATTAACTTTTCGGGTTGATAACTCTTCACATTTACCATTGCTAAATAACGAACAAAGAGGTTGATAAATTATGAGCTAATAATGTTCCCAAAAATATGCTAAATAAAATTAGTTTTTTTTGGATCGATAACTTTTCACATTTACCGTTGATAAATAATGGGTAGAGGGGTTTATAAATTGAGAGTTAAAAATGTTCTCAAATTATTCTAAGTGAAATTAGTTTTTTAGATCGATAACTTTATACATTTACCGTTGATAAATAACAAGCAGATGGATTGATAAATTTGAGAAATTAAAAAGCCCAAAAATATTCTAAATAAAATTACGTTTTCGAGCCGATAACTTTTCACAATTACCATTGATAAATAACGGACAGACAGGTTGATAAATTGTGAGCTAAAATATTTTCAAAAATATTTTAAATGAATTTATCTTTTTCGGTTGATAATCCTTCACACTAACATTAGTAAATAACGAATAGAGAGGGTCCCCAAAATATTTTTAGTGAAATTTTGCATGCATCATATTGCATTTGACAGGGAATTGTAAAATTAAATCAATTTTTTTCTGATTTAACTTCCGTTTGCTTGCTATGTTTTTTCTGATCTATACCGAGTTTAGTGGTGCTACTGTATTGATGTTTATGACAAGTAACTTACGTAGCTCAGCTGGTAGGCACGGTCTGCAGTTTCGCTAAGGCTCCTGAGGGGCGCGTGTTCGAATCATTTATTTTTCGAGCGCGTCCCGGACTTTCCGAAAAAGGAAACGTGGAGGATGATTGAATTTCCTGTTCCGGAAACGCGGAAGTGACCGCTCGCAACAGATCTGTCGGGCGAGCCCTACCTAGGGTTGCCCCATAATGCGTCCCGGACTCTCCGAAAAAGGAAACGTGGAGGATGATTGAATTTCCTGTTCCGGAAACGCGGAAGTGACCGCTCGCAACAGATCTGTCGGGCGAGCCCTACCTAGGGTTGCCCCATAATGATGTAACAATGGAACAAGAAGGTCAAGGGAGACCCCCGACTTCGATGAAAAGGGGAACACCGGCCGGTCCGACGCAGACCGGTCTCCTCGACACATTGCTGAGCTGGACAAGTCTCCAACGGTTGGATTTCAAGTGATACTATATATACCCCTTCTCCTAGCTCGGAACGGTTAGGCACTACACTACAAACTGTTCTTGAGCCCTCTCTCTCTCATACTCCATTGATAGAAACACCAAAAGCCTCAGATCTCCCTCCTCCGCCCAAACTTAAATCCCTCCGGAAAAAAGCTAGAGGAGGTCTTGATCTATAGTTCCACCGAGCTAAATCTTGTTCCCCCTTGTATTCATCAAGATACCTTCTCTCTAAGGTTTCTTGGAAACTCGAGGTGGGCAAAAGCGTTCGGAAGCATCCGGGCTGTGAATGCTCCTAACAAGATTGTGAAGGTTTTGAGACTGCCTCAAAGTCTACCACAAGTGAAAGAGCTATTCCTTCGTGGGATAGACTCAGAGAAGAAGGCGAGACTTTGTGGCGTCGGGAAATCCTTCGTGGGATCCCTACCTCTGCAAACGTGGCGTACCTTCTTGCAAAGGAAAGGGAACACGGGAATACATCTTCGTCTTCGCGTGCTTTCGGTTATCCCTAACCGAACTCTTTAGTTGTGCTATATATGTTGTGAGAGTCTTCATGCTTGAGTTACTTGTATTATCATCTAGGGTGTCTCACCTACTTTGCATTAGGCTCACCTTTATATTCCGCAAACCCAAATATTGCAAAGAAAGAATTAAAACTTGTAGAAACCTATTCACCCCCTCTAGGTTTACCATCTCTGAACTTTCAATTGGTATCAAAGCTTGGACTCTTTTTAAGGGTCTTACAGCCTTAAGAGTGAGATGGATAAACTATCCGAGAGTTTGGATGAAGATTCTAACCTTTCGGTTAAGGAGATGAAATCCAGATTCTTAGCATATGAAGATGAGAAAAAGAAAAAGGAGGATGATCTCCAGAGCTAAATGGCAGACATGAGTGCCATACTTAAACGCATAAATGGTGGCACTTCTAGTGGGGCTATTGTCCCTCCGGAGAACTTCCATCAGGTCAATCATGACTATCCTAAAAACACTTCACCCATGCCTCATATAAACTATAGTGGGAATGTTCCCCATTTTGATGGAACTCACTTTTCCTTCTAGAAATCTTCTATGGAGTCTCATATTCGCAGCTGTAGTATGGAGATGTGGGAGATCATCGTTGATGGATACCGGAAACCACAAGATCCCATTACGTTGACCTCCACCGAATTCTACAACCGTCAACTCAATGCCTCTACATGTGACAAAATTAGAAAAGGCATCAATCGCAAGCTCCTTGACCAAGTCAATGATATTGACTCTGCAAAAGAGCTTTGGGATCGAATTATAGTACTTCAAGAGGGAACTAATTTGATCCAGAAGTCTCTATATGAGTCAGCGAATACCGAGGCGACCTTGTTCATTATCAAGGAGGAAGAAACTATGGCTGAAGCTTATGGAAGGCTTGGTGCTCTTCGAGTAAAGGTAAAGGGCCTTGGATGTGAGAAGTACAATGATGGCTTTGAAATGAATAAAGAGTTCATAAAGTCCAAGGTCATTGCCATGATACTGTCAAACAGAAGGACACCAACCTTGCCCTCAATTTGCAAATCCTCTCCAAGCAAGCAGATCTGTCCGCAGATGATCTTGTCTCCTATGTGGCTGCTAATGAAAACATGGCCAAGGCAGGAGAAAAACTCATGGCGATGAACCGTGTCGATGGACCATCCCACAGCCTTGATTTGAAGGCTAGAGCAGATCGAGAAAGAGAAGAAGTCTATGAGATCGAAGAAGAAGAGATGACTTCAACTAGTAACATGCAAACAGATGTTGCTTTCTTTGTCAAGAAGTACAAGAAGAAGTTTCCAATCTCCTCCAATGAGAAGAAGAAAACGTGCTACAACTGTGATGAAGATAATCATTTTGCAAATGAGTGCCCTTATGAGAAAAGGGTAGACAAGCCAAAGTTAGCCAAAGGTGTCAAGCCAAGATTGAAGCCAAACCCAACCAATGAACGATACAAGAAGAACAAGGGAAGAGCCTTTGTTGGTGTTGAGTACATCTCCGATGAAGAGGGAGAAGATGAGGAGAAGGTGGTCGGAGTGGCTGGTTTGGCTTTCTCCAAACCCAGGTCACTCTTCACATATGATTACTACAAGGATTATTCCACAGAGTTGAATTCTTCCTTCATGACAAGAACAACTCATGATGATGACTCCTATGACTCTTCCTCCTCTACGATCGTTGGCTCTTGTTTAATGGCAAGGGAAGCAAAGGTAATGGAATCCCCACCTTATTTATCTTCTTGATAATGAAACTGATGATCAAGATGAAGAGACTGTTCTTAAGGAACTTTTCAAAGTTAGATGCACTCTTCGTGGTGATGCTCTTGCCAAGTTCGATTTCTCGATGGACTCCCTCAAAGAAAGGGACGAGTCTATTGAGAAATTAGAATATCATATGAAAGATGAGAAACGGAGATTCAATCCCCTAAGACAAGAGCTGAAAAACGAAAGGTGCATATCTCAAAGCCTTAAGCAACTAGTTAAAACATTTGAACTAGATAAAATTAAGGACCAAGAAACTATTAAAATGGCTCAATTAATGGCCCAAGAGCTAGATACTTCAAAGAAGGAGCTTGAAGTTGCTCATGCTTCTCTCACTAAGGATCTTGACCACCTTGAAAAGGCTAACAAGCTTGTTAAGGATGATCTCAAGAAACTTGAAGAGAACCATGACCTACTCCAAGACACCTATAAGAAAGCTCTTGGATCATTGAATGATCTCATTGTTGCTAAAAATGTTGCAAGTACCTCTACCTGATTTACTTGTGAACATGCTAAACTTGTTGAGGAACATGTTCGTTTGAAAGAAGAGCTTTCTCTGTATGTTGGGACCAATGTATATCTTGAATCTTTGGTAACCAAATATGGTCTCAACTATTATCCTAATGACTCAGCTTGTGAACAAGCAACTATTCTTGAGGAAAATGCTATGTTGACAAAGGAACTAGCCAAGTTCACCACCTCCAAGAATAAGATGGGATTGAATGATCTTTTGAGTAAGCAAATGTCAAACAATCAGAAGTATGGACTTGGGTATACTCGCAAGCCCTACAAGAAGAAAAACTACAAGAAGGAGAAGTCCGCTCAAGAGAAGAACAAGAAGATCACTAATGATGGCAAATCCCCAAAGGGCAAAGCCACTAGTAGTGACCACACGGGACCTAACAATCACTATGCTTTATTTATTGATTATTATGATGATGTTTATGCTGAATATGTTGGTCCTCGTAATAGCTATGCTTATAGGGGGTACTCAATTTGGGTACCAAAAGATCTTGTTGCTATTACAAAGGAACCCATTAATCGATGGGTTCCTAAAATATCTACTTGATTTTGTAGGCGTATTCATCTGGTGATTCATAATGGGTGTTTGAAAGTGGATGCACCAATCATATAACCGGAGGAAGAGGTGTGCTTGACCAATTCATAGAGGATGTTAACAAAAAGTCAAGCATCACCTTTGGTGACAACTCAAAGGGAAAGGTACTTGGGTATGCAAGGTGACAATCTCTAAGAACTCGTGCCTTGAGACGGTCATGCTTGTTGAATCCCTTGGCTATAATTACTTTCTATTTATCATCTTGGAGATGCCGACTATAATTTCTATTTTACTAAATATTGTGTATAGTCTTTAGAAGTGATAATCTCAAATTGATTCTTGTTGGGTATGTGGAGAACAACCTTTACGTGGTTGACCTCTCGAAAGAGAGCCTTTCTATCCCCACATGTCTAATGGCCAAACATGATGAAGGTTGGCTATGGCATCGCCGCCTTGGTTATGCCAACATGAGAAATCTTAAACAACTGCTAACGGGTGAGCACATTGTTGGACTAACCGGCATTTCCTTTGAGAAAGATCGTGTATGCAGTGCATGTGTAGTTGGAAAGCAACTCAAGAAGAGACACCCTATCAAGAGTATCGTCACCACCTCTAGGCCTCTGGAGCTCCTACACTTGGATTTCTTTGGTCCATCTCATTATGATACTCTTGGTGGGAGTAAATATGAACTGGTCATTGTTGATGATTACTCAAGATACTTTTGGGTCTTTCTCCTTAAGTCTAAGGATGAGACCTACAGAGAGTTCATCATCTTCGCCAAGAAGGCTTAACGAATGTATGAATCTGAAATCAAGACGACAAGGACCGACAATGGCACTGAGTTCAAGAACTACACTATGCAAGAGTTTGTTGATGCTGAGGGCATCAAGCATGATTTTTCAGCTTCATATACCCCTCAGCAAAATGGTGTTGTTGAAAGGAAGAACCGAACTATTGTTGAGATGGCAAGAAACATGTTGAGTGAATTCAAGTCACCCCATAACTTTTGGGGAGAAGCCATCTCTACAGCTGTCCACTACTCCAACCGGCTCTTCCTCCGTCCCCTTCATAATAAAACTCCATACGAGCTTCTCACAGGTAACAAGGCTACATCACAACTCGATCTGATTTCTCTTCTCTGAAATCCAATGGATCAGACCACGATGCACGCGGCATCGCCGCCACGCACATATACCTCAACGAAAGCCCCAAGGATGTGGGCTAACCTCCCGCCGGACCTTCTCCAGGACGTCTCAGCCCGCCTGCACAACGCCGACGACAGTGTCTACTTCCAGCAGTCTGCAGGCCGTGGCGGCGCACGCTGCCGTTCCCGCTCTCCCGTGTGGCCTCGAGATGGCCTCATCTTGCACTCCACCGTCGACGACTCCCCCCGATGCTGCCCCAGACACCTCTACTTCTCACCGGACATGACAACGTCGAGCTATAGTCGTGACTACTCCCGATTCGGCAATAGGAACTAGGTAGCTAGCTCGGATGGGGCGGCCGCATGGCTCTTCACAGCGAGTCCCGAGCCAAGACTCCTTGACCCAATGTCTGGAGACGTCAACTTGCTGCCCCCATTACCGGAGGACAGTGAGATCACGCGGTCCATGAAACACTCCAGGGGCATCGTCTACGGCGACGACATCATCTTTTTGTATAGTTTCCTTCTTGGTTCCATTGAGTCCCGGTGATACGGTGTGGACAACCATGAAAAAGATGATATATATGACTGGAGACCATCGTTGTACTGGCGCCATGTATCAGGATGACAAGGTTTTTAGTACTCGTGGACATATATATATGTACTTCCGGCGCGTCTTTACCCCGGATGGCAAATACAATGACATACGCGCTGAAGAGGGCATGCTTGAGTCGTGCAGGATTCTCAGAGATGCGGAAAATAAGTATTTTCGCGCAGGTACATCCTAGAGTCCCATGGCGAGCTGCTTTGCGTGACCATCTTTGTCGACGCAAATTTGTGCCATCTTTATGGCAGCCGCAACCCGGTCAGAGCAGTGTTCGTGAAGGTGCACACGCTAGAAGGATCAAACAAAGATGACAATTTGTGTTGGGTACCGAAGAACGGCCAGAGCTTACCGTGTCTTGTTCCTTGGGTCACCAGCCAGCTTCACCACAGACGTCGCACATCGAGACGCCAACGGCGGGTGCGTCTACTTTGTATTCCACCGCTGCGTGTTAAGGTATAGCCTTGTCAACAGCAAGACCAAACTTGTGAAAAGGTTATGTCCAGGATGGGGTTCCGACAAGGCTCATGTGTGGCTCTGACAGTAGCGTGCCATACTAGTTTCACTTTGAAAGTTCTATGCACTGGCCATCTCTGTGGCATGCAACAATCATGTTTAGTTTTTTTTAGTGTTCACCGGGGAGAGCACAAAGGCTCTCGCCTGAATTTTCATTTCATCGTTAGATCGGGTGAAATCCCGTAATCAAGAGGGGGTGAGCTCAGGATACAACCAGCACAACAGAACTAGGGTCGCTCGGGGAGGAAGTAAGTGAGCCACAGGTTGACATCGCAGCGGTGTTCCTTTGGCAGCCATGCACGCCAAAGGATGACATTGTCGCGGCAGTTCTTACGGATCAGCGAGAGAGAGGGTGGGAGGCCCTTGAAACCACACCATTGCTGTGCTTCCACAGGTGCCACGGGCAAACTAGGCGGTGGGTCGAGCCGGTGGAGGGAGGGGCGAACGGCAGGAGCGCACACCCAGCCGCATCGGAAACAAGTGGAGTGGCGACGTTGCGAGTGCCCATGGTGTCCCAGAATCGTCGCGCGAAGGGACAGTCAAACATGATGTGGCTGGGGGTTTTGGAGGGGGCGGAGCAGATGATCATGTTCAGTTAAAATACTCTCATCTTCCATTACCCCGAGATATTGCTGATTACTAATTCATTCAGGCTTAGGCTTTGTTCGATTAATCACCTAACCAGGTGGATTAGAGTAGATTCGAGGGGATTTTGACTTGCAAAGGATTTAATCCACCTCAATCCATGTCAATCCCCTTTAAATCCCCTCAAACCAAACAAGCCCTTAAATAGGCTCAAAACACCCTCATTCAAATATGAAGCTCTAACCCGTTCTCAAAAGGTACTAGTCCAGCACACAGTACTTGACTATCTCCAAGAACAAGAATAGAGGCACATTGAGTACCCCAAGACAGAGCATTATGCTTTCCCATTGGGAGGCCAATCAGTTACTTAACTCAAGCCGATTCATGTGAGTGGTAATTAGTAGCAGAAAGTCAAACAAAGCACGAAATTTGCCTCCCATCTTATGGTCAAGAATTTTGTAAATTTGTCAAAACCTTTATCGCATACCAAACCAGAGCAAATGTGTCGTAACTAGCAACACCACGTGATATAGCAAAATGAAGTAAGAACTAGAACATTACATACCTTCATGGGCGAAGAGCAGGTCGAATCTGATTCTGTGATCTTCTGTAAAGCTGCATGAGCCACATATTCTGCACAGAAAAATTGAGCTGGACCAAAGTCAAGTTACATGAAACACATTAGTGTTCAGTACAAGCCAAACCGAAAAAATGGAGCACAATCTATGAAGGAGAACCAAGTTAAAACTTAAAAGGGGGAAATAACTAACAGATTGCAGATGAAAGGAGAACTGATTCGCACAAAACAAACCAAAAAAGCAAACAGGCAATGAAATCACCTGCTTGCAGGGACAGAGCTAATTGCATAGGCAGTGGGATCAGTTGACCCCACTGAGATTTGGCCAGGAAAGGTGATTTTATTCTCAAAAGCACATCAGAGAAAAACATGACCATGATCTTCTTCACCAATCTTCTAGCTTCTCCCTCCTATCTTTTTTCTCAGAAGAGAATGGTGCACACCTTATCTTTAGAACAATCAGAAATCAGAAACCGGAATCAGAGACTGGAGGAAAGCGAGTACCACATCTGAACCCAAAACAATTAAGAGAGTACCACACAGAACCAATGCCAAAGAAGCAAGCTAGCAAACTTTTATCTTGAGAGAATGTATATCTACTAGACGAAGAACCAAATAACAAATATGGTGGAACTGGTCCAGAAGTTTGTACATACTGTTCTATGTTGTGGAAGATCCCCAAAAGACCAATCAATGAATAAAAGCAATGAAATAAATGAATATCACGAAAAAGAAAGCAAGAATGCTTATGAGAGCGGATACCATGACTTCATCCATCCATAGCAAAAGGCAGTGCTCCAGTTAATTCTCATGAGAAAAATGACTCTTTGCAGCTGTCAATTTGAAGTGAACACAGAATTTCTAAGAATCATTAACAGAAGAATAGCATGTGACCCTCCAACAAGAAAACCAAGCAAATCAATGAATATAGAGATCATAATATAATGATGAAATTACTTGCCTTCCACTGCAGCCTCTACACCTTGAAGTCCCCTGGCAGCGTCTGCACATGGGCGTAGCGGGCATCCACGTCCATGATGGTGCCGACAACTGAAATCTATCAGGCTTCCAAAAAGAACCAGACGCACTGCCGACTCCAGTAATAACAGGGACACAGAGGCTTGTACCTCTTCAACAACCCTTGGCAGGTTACCCAGGCAACCCAGCAACACAACATGCAACCATGGAAACACATAGTAAAAGAGAAACCACATGTCAAAAAGAGAGGAGAGTGAAGCCAACAGAGTGTGCTAAATCATTGCAGTTTATGAGTATTACAATGTAGGTCTCAGCAAAATTTTGTATTAGGCAGTGCTTTGAAAGGGCGACTTTAGAGCTCAGATTCCAGTTTTTCGGATAACTGAAGTAAAAGGCATGCAAGTGCCACGTAAAATGGTATTCAACTGAAACCTAAAGTCAGGAGAAGCCTCACCCTCATGGCCTCCTAACTGATAATCTGACACTCACAAGTGATAACTGCACTACTCTTTTGAGGGCTGAGACCTGAATATTGATTAAAAAAACTAAAAATTTGCAAAATAAAAAATACATAGCATATCAACACCTTAAGCTCTACACTAATAAAACACACCAAGTCATTACCAGATTACAACCACCACCACATAAGAGGCAAACTGTCCTAAAAAGAAAGCAGAGCTACACAACAACCCTTTTGCACATCAAACTATTCCCTATTTTAAATGGAAAACTTGATGGCACACTTCATTCGACAGCCATTCGTTACTTTTCCATTGTAGTATAATTAGATGCGCCACACTGTCCAAGTTGTCACAAAAAGTGATCTGCTGCACAAATGGCCGAATTCTGTCTATACACTCGTATCTTCACAATCTGGAGGCCACCGACCAGAAGTTCAAGACACACGACGGTGCAAGTGCAAACCAGCTGACGAAAGCCATTGCAGTAGCAGTCATAAAGCTTGCACAGTGATTACCCGCGCACATCTCCAGATCATTACCAATGAGAACGGTGATGCCTGCCGATGCACATGCTGCACCCAAGGTTAGCGTCCCTGTGATCTACAGATAACATTAAGGTCCAATTAGATCATTTCTAAGGGAAATAAAATTGCTTGTGGTCTTTAAATAATCGTTTGCTTATCATGAATTCAAAAGATTTTAGAAAACAAGTCCCCAATTATTCATGAGGTTGCTGAGAGAATATGACTCACCAAGTCTCCAATGGAAAATATGCAAGCAGCTCGGAGACTTCGCAAGGAACGTTTGACGAGAAGTGCATAGATGTCCACAATGGCTAGAGAAAGGCTCCACAGGCATTGCAAAATTACTGCTGCTACGAGGTAGCTGGTGAAAAGAACAAAATAAGTTCATTTTTAGAAGGAAAACAAATAACGAGATCCTACCAAAGATGATGATGCTGCTGTCTAATTGTACCGTCTCTTGTAGGATGCCAAATTAATCAAAAGGCGTAAAATACTGAAATTCACAAACAAATATCAATATTTTCTTTGCGTAATTAAGGAATCTCAGTAAAAATTCCAATGGAGCTTCTCAAGGGCTAAAGTATACACTTAATTATAAGGCTTCAATTCCAAATATTATTCGAGCTTTTAGCATATTTGTCTTCTACCTCAACAATCTCTGTCAAGCTCCGCCAGTGGTTCCATATATCTTCTCTTACAAAAGATACTAGTATGAAAAAATGGCTACTCTTATAATCCTAAGGCCCATAATCCACTCAAGGAAATGCCGTAATCTTAATTGAAAAAGATACAGGTATACCTTACAAGACAGTTCGTGACTAAGTCTGCCCAAGCAAGAAAAATGATGTACCACTAGCGCATTGGTTTGATTATCGCACGGCTGACAGTTGATTAGGTGATTACCTAGTGAACATTTGTCCTCTAGAAAAATCATGATAGCAATCGAAAGCAAAAAAAAAAAAAAAAAAAGTAGCCAAATTAGTACCGCACCAGAAGGCGGTAACGGAAGGGAAGTCGTTGGTGGACGCCATGGCGGCGAGCGAGGCGGCCGCGAAGAAGACCTGCACGAGGCGGAGGCCGAGCCCGCCGGGCGTCCCCGGCCCCCCCTGGGTGTCCTTCATCCGCACCCCGACCGGTGCAGCATCCGCGTTCTCCCCCTGGGTCTGCGGCGGCGGCGCCTCCACCGGGTGCACCGCCGGCCGGCTCGGCCGCATCTACCCCGCTCCCTCCTTGACCCAAGGTGCTTGCGCCGCGGTTACTACCCCGATTCTGCGACCCGGGCCGGCCACTGGAGCAAGGGTTTGGGAGATTTTGGGAGCGGAGAAGAGGAACAGGAGGTGGAATGCGGGAGGGCGGTACTCTCTCGGTCTCTCCGCTTTGTCTACCTGCAATAAGAAAACAAGTAAGTTAGAATTTTTTACAGGTCAGGAATTTTTTATATTCTAAATCAGACTTTAGAAGTTTGTAGTTCACTCCATAAGTTGAACTTAGATTTTCCGAAATTGTATCGTCGTCATAGTCGAGAGAAGGAAAGAGTATGATATTGGTGTGAATTTTTATCTGAGTTGGCGGCGGCGATCATATGGCTATTGGTGTGGCGTGTACGAAAGTCACCATAAATCGTGAAACTCACATCACTAACTTTCTTTTTCTAAGAGTTTGTTCTCCTGTGAAGAGTGGCTTACTTTTGTATTGGAAGATACCTAGGTCCATAGGAAAAACCTTGCGGGACAAGAAAGCCGTGAGCCATACTCGTGGCTGACTAGGCATTCTACTTATTGCGATAAGAAGAAGCCGACTCGAAAGGAAGGATGAAACCTCTTATCTACGGCTATAAAAGGAGGACTCAAGAATCACAAGGAGGACCAAGTCCTAGCGGCACCGCTCACTAACGAGCTTATTAAGCTCTACCTTGCGGAGACTAAGCGTGTCATTAACGTGGCCATGGTAGTAGAGCGCAAGGAAGAAGGAAATGCACATCCAGTGCAACTACTTGTTTACTACATCGGTGAAATTCTGACCAAGTGGAAGCAGCGCTATCCCAAAAACCAAAAGCCGATATATAGGGTCTTCATAGCTTCGCGCAAGTTGATGAACTACTCCCAGGAGCATGTCATTACAGTAGTGATCTCCACTCACCTAGAAATACTATTGGCAGTGGAGAAGTTGAAGTCCTTGTTTAGGGTGTGCATACAACCATCATATGGATATGTGTGCACTCTGTGTTTTCCAAGCCGTATAATCTAATTTTATCCAGTTTTTCTAGTAGAACATGGTTTTCGGTGTACAAAAACAGGTTTCAAAATTTTGGTTTGACCTTTTGGGGTCAAAGTTAACTCACAAACATTTTGATGTTTAATTTTTTGGGTTATGAGTTGATTTGGACCAAAAAAATTCAAAGCAAAAAATCTAAAACCAGTTTTCTACACCAAAAAACTTTGTTCTACCATGAAACCAAGCTAAAACGGGGTTATGCGGCTTAGATCAATGGAAAAGACAGACGTGCACACCCATCCATTTGATCACCAAGTCTATTTTACCTTGTCTATCTATGACAAGGAGTGTCGGGCAACACTGCTGGTAGTGGAGAAGTGGAGGTCTTACCTACAACATTCTCCTTTCATCATTCACATAGACCAAAGGAGTCTAGTGCACCTGGGAGATCACAAATTCAACAAAAGAAATCCAACAAAAGGCGTTCTTCAGATTGTTAGGGGTGCAATACAAATTGTATACAAGAAGGGAAAAAACAAATAATACAGATGATGCACTGTTATATCGGACAAACACTCTATGTGCCATTTCCATTGCACGACCTCACTAGATGGAAGTGGTGATTGAAGGCTATGAACAAGAGGAGAAAAGCAAAAAAAAATACTGAGATGAGTATTCAAGGATCAAATGAGCATGGTTTTTCTCTAGTTGATGGTGTAACTCGACACAAAGGGAAAATATGGTTGGGCACTCATGCTGGAGCTCATCAAGATATCTACACTTCTATACATAATAGTGTACTAAGAGGCCACTCAAGGGTGTTGTTGACTTATCACAAAATCAAACTGATGTTTTCATGGCCCTTCATGAAGTAGGATGTGTTCAAATATATGCATCAACGTTGAAAGGACATGGATGTTGCCTAGAGGGGTGAATAAGCGGTTTAATTTTTTTACGATATGAACTTAACAAATGTGAAATAAAACTAGCTTTTAATTTGTTAAGCACAAAATCTGTAAATCCAGGGTTCACCTATTTGCACTAACCACCTAAGTTGCTCAAAATCCTCAAGGAGTTTATGATGGCTCCCAAGTGCATGAGATCAGTTGTAGTACTTTTCAATAAAAAGGATTATCGAACCCACGAGGACATAAATGTATTGGTTAGAGGATTTGATAAGCAACAACAATAATAATAATAATGCAGTAGTTTTGGTGTTTTGAATGTATGGTTTGCAATAAAATGAAGTGTAAAAAGTAAATAACAGCATGTATATATATTCTCTCAATGAGAGAAAGCTCAATCCTATATGCAGCAAGAGGACAAGCTCAAATGTGTGTGCTTATATGAGACAAGTGTTCCCGAGGGCGGCATAGATTTACTAGCGTTAGAGTTGTACACAACATGGTAAATATTTTTTCAAGTTTCATTCCCTTAGGGGTGAAGCCTAAATTAGGTGCAGCCATAGATATGAGCAAATACACCCCTTATGATGGGTCCTAGAGACATTTTCATGTGTAAGTATAGAAATCATTAGGACATAAATATCCCACCATAGCAATAAGATCATTGGTCTCTGACATAAACCCCTCTAATGCAACTCAAAGTATCGGAAAACGCTTCCTGTCATTCCGTCCCTTACAACACTCATTTATTACATTAAAGTATAGCCCTATGAGCCCATATAGGTGAAGTAATATGTAGTCGACGTTCACATAAAACCATATAGAACAACATAAAAGATAAAAAAAAACTTTACCAAATACTCATTGCACATCATATAGAACCATAGCCAGATCATATTATGCCCTCAGGAACATGGGGAACTACTCACAAGTGTCAAACATGATATGAACAAGAGGCATAATGATTACAACACAGTCTAAATATATAATCTCTCCATCAAATAATGAAAAAGTACTAATCACAAACATGCAACTAGCCCTTAAAATAATATCCGTGGCTCACTCAAACATAAACTATGAGGAGGACGAAGTCGATCTCGAAGATGGTGATGGTGGTGATGGATATGTTGATGAAGATGCCTCCCCCTACGTCAAGTAGGAGTGGTGATGACGATGGCCTCGGTTTCCCCTTCACCGGAGACACCGGTGCGGCAGGAACTGCCCTCTCCCGGAGTAGGAGAGGACGTACTTTTGCCTCCGCCAACGCCTCAATAAATCTTGGGAAAAACATGTCTTAGGTATTTGGGAGAAACAGAGGCATCGGTTAAAAGGGGGACCCGAGACGATGTTCGAGGGCCAAACGAGCACCTGGTCTCTTTTGGACCTCGTGCCCCCCCCCCCCCACGTGCTTCTTTGGCCTACGGTGCTTCTCCAGGTGAAAAACTGATTAGGTATTTTTTCCTTCGATTTTTAGGTGTCCAGAAAGTTTCTAAAACAATAAAAAAAGATTTTCCGCCTCTCGGGAATTAGATACCAATGAAGGGAACTTTTCGTAGGGAAGTCCTGGAAATCAATTAAAAATGTATAAATAATGATGTATGATGGCAAATATCAATAAAAACTAAACATATATGTAACAATATTGATGATGTAAAATGCATGTATCAACTCCCCCAAGCTTAAACCTTTGCTCGTCCTCGAGCAAATAAGCGCATCAATGAGCTTATGGTTGATAAATAGAAATACGAGCATTGCATCATCAACTTATGCATATTCAATTGTCTTGTAAGATCTCTGAACTAATAACCATACAAATGTGGACTCCATATAATAAAAACTCTAGCAACTACTCCTTACCATTTGAACAAGACTAACCATTGCATGTTGGATAATTAAACAATGTTTCATATATATCATCTCTATATGGTTGGCCTTTTACCAGTTTTTTTCTCTTACCTTGCCTTTGTAGTGAAGATAAACTTGCATAGAGCACTAGTTAAAAGAAGAGAATTTTCTAAACAACAAGATAAGCATGAAGTTCGACTTTGTCAAACACTTTGTCATATTTTCAATGGGCTCAATTAATAGTCTTGCCCTAGTAACCAGTATAAACCTTATTCATGGATCTTTCAATCATGTCATATGCTTTACATCCACCTTTGTCTTTCACTTTCCATGGCTAACCGAATCCTCGGGTGCGGACCTTTTCATTCACAAACTTGTTTTAAGCATATGTGAAATATCCATGATAATCAGTTTACCTGTTGATTACTAAGTAGCAAAAGACTATCTCATACCCCCATAATCTCTTCCTAACTATTTGTTCTCCAAGACCAGATCTCCACTAAAACTTCAAGGTATTTTCTTTTTCTTTTATTTCTTAGTATTGCTTTGCATGGATGTTTCTTTTGTTTCAAGCTCTACTTAAAATTTTATGTGCTTGTCCAACATGCTCAAATTAATTAAGTTCGAGATAAGGTGTAATTGAAACTTCTACATACGAGGTGCACATCTGCATGAGTGTTACCCATAAAGCTCCAAACAAAATAATCATGGATGACACCATACTTCACATTTCATTAAAAACCACTCGACCAACGATAGATGATAATGCTCTAAGCGCTTTCCAAACTATGAGAGACTTGATAGCTACTAGATAAAAGCAAAAAACCAAACTAAAGATAACGACTAAAATGATATGATCAACTAAAAAGCACAAAAAGACTTGATATAACTCCCCCAAGATTAGTGTTGATGTAGATCTTATTTGTTTTTCTTCTTCTCGGGCTCTTTGGAATCTTGAAGGTCTTGGAGATTCTGAAGCAAGCCCATCATGAGGTCATAGGCTTGCTTGAATTGCCTAGAACTCTTGGCCAGATCCTCCCAAAGCTTCCCTATCTTCTCCTTGCAAGGCTTCCACTTCGGGGTTGATCCTCTCCCCTTCGCATTTTCCTTGCGATGCCGCCAGTACTAATGCCAACCCTTCACCTAAGGTTCTTAGGAGGCGATACCACTCTCACTACAGCAAGAGGTATAGGAGGAGGGTGAAGCTTCCCCTTGAATTCAGAGTTGGTGATGTGCATGTGGTCTGCTTCTTCTTCTTCATCATCTTCATCACCATCTTCTTCTTCTTCCTCCTATTCCTCTTCCTCCTCTTCTTCCTCTTCTTCATTGGAGCAATTCTTCTTCCTTCTCCTCCTCCACAAGGATGTGGGGCTGAGCCCATCGAGCTCATCATCATCATCATCTTGCATGGAGGAGTATTGGTAGGAGTCTCCCAAAGACATGGTGAAGATTTTTGGTGGAGAGAAATATGAAAGACAGGAGCATAAAACAAATGTTCGCTCGAAACGACTCGATGCGAGATTAGATCGGCAGAGATGGGTATATATATATATACGATGTTTAGGTAAAAACGAAGAGTTGGAGTTGAAGCGGAGGCAAAAAGGAAGCCCGAGGGCTAAAAGGCCTCGGGTGGCGTGCTCTACAAGGGGGGCGCGCCACCTGGTCCCTTTTTCCCACTCAACTCCATTCCGTCCAAATCTTTCGCGAAACCTTCTTATTTTACAAAAAAAACTAACTATCCTAAAATATGAAAAGAGGAGATTGCTACGTACCTGATCTCAACTTTCATTGGTTTCTGGTATCTGGAAGGGGATAATTCTTTGCAATTATGTCTTTTGGACTTTGGAGATTTAACATCTCCATATTTCCTATAAATTTTTTACCTGCAATATAATGATTAAGATGGTATCCATTAACAAAATGAGGTTTACCTTTGTAGTCCCTGTAAAGACGGATGGCTCTAGAGCGACACACCTCTTGCACAACTAATGGACCTTGCTTTGGTCGGTGTGTTTTTTTGGTACTTTGCTCTCTGTGTATTCTCTTGTTGATACTGGGTCCCACTTGGTACTAGACCACAATTCACAGCGGTACGTAAAAAATTATGTGTAAAATGGAAAACCGAGGCACCGCTTTTCCTAGCCCGCTCGCGCGCCCCTCGCCCCCAGACCCCACCCCTATAGGCAGCACCCAGCCATTCTCTCCTTTTCTCCTTTAGGGTTCACTGCCTCCTCACCCGTCGCCGCTCACCTCACCTCCGCCGCTGGCCGCAACCACCAAGCTCGGGCCGCAGCCCCGCTCAAAAGAGCCATCAATTCTTTGGTTAAGTGACGAAATGGGCCAAGGGCAACAATTTCTTTTTTTTCGGAACACTAGACTTCATTAACTGACGAAACTGAAGAAACTGAAGAAACGTAGAAAGTTTTGGCCCAATTTGCTATTACATTTGATTCATCACGAAAGCCAACTTCCAAGTTATGCATCTCATTAAGCGTACATTTAAACACAGACTAACATAATCAGTTGATCTAAAATATTAACATAACCACAATAAAAAGCACTTCTAACGACTGATCAACATAATGTAAAGAAATCCTAGAGAAATTATGTAGAAATAAAATGCTTGCGGTGATCACATTTTCCTGCTTCTTCAAACCAACAATCTGTCTTAGGTGCTTGTTCAGTTCCCCAATCAGTTTCCCATCACCCATGGTATCTGAGCCGAATTTCTCCACCGTCGGCGCTTGATTGATCTCCTAGGTTGTGCCCCTAATGATACCCACCACTTCAAGCCTCTCAACATCCACATCCATCCACTCAAAATGGCTACAATTTTTCAGATTCTGAAAAGAAACACATTGATGAGGACATGATTACCTCCGATTTGAAGGCATATCTTGGTGAAAAAGATGAGACTACGTCGAGGACGACTTCAATTCAAGTAGGGGAGGATGATGAGGACATCTCTATGATAGATACAACCAATACTCCTACAACCACATCTCTGGTACATTCGTTACTAGGAATCCTTCCTGATATATATGAGAATATGATGCTTGCCTAAATCAAATGTATTTATATTATTTAGGAATGGATCTAGCATGGACGCCAAGCATTGGATTAGGAATGTGCATGAAGATGGCAGCGGACCTGCAAGGATTCGGGATGGCGTTGCAAGCGAGGATTTCGGAACATTGAAGCCACCATAGTGAAGCAACGATGCTTGGATGAATTATACAAGTTACTCCATCATAAAATTCGTCCAAAGAGTTATTTGTGGTCTTTGCGTCACCTTATTTAATGGGCCAGGCCCATGTATTTTCGGATTAGGTATTTTAGGGGATTTTAAGAGGCCATATAAGTGGAGGAAGGCCCATTTAGGGGTGTTTTTGGCCAACCCTAGGCTGGTTGGACGAAAATCCCTTGACTTCCCCATATATATCCCTCTATAGCCGTCATTAGAACTTGGATTTTGATTAGATTAAAAGTTAGCCATTGCTGCAACTCTCGTGTACTTCTTTTGAGGCCAACGCCCAGAACAAGACCGACTATTCGGAATCCCACCTTTTCAATAAAGCTTTCATCTATATCCGCAATATTCTGATTGCATTATTAGTTCTTACTTGTTCTCGATTTCAGGTAGGAATTAAGACCCTCGCTGGTGTAATGTCCCAGGTTTAGAGACGATCGAGGGGTAGATTATAGAAAGGGATGTGCATTGCATAGTAAATTCTGGGGAAATTTCGCGCTTTTTAACAAAAACTGCATTGAAGGGGGACAAGTTTCTCTCTCGACACCTTACGGGGTTAGGGTTTCGAGAGTGCGACAAACTTGCTTCTCACTTCACTAGTTTAAGGTTTTGAGAAGAGAGGGAGAGTTCACATGAATGAATTCTAAAAGTTATGACATGATTGAATTCAAACCAAGGTTGAATTTGAATTTCAAATTCAAACATTAAATAATTACTTCAATACTTCAATTGAGGAAATTCATTAAGTAAATGATCAATAATAAATAAGATGACAATTATATTAAAGTAAAGCTCATTAGAGAAAACTTTGAGCTTT
>NC_061509.1:256008336-256096972 GCF_022539505.1 Lolium rigidum
CGCGATCGAGAAAAAAACAATGCCGAGAGGCCGTCATCCGGGCCCTACATCCCTCGGCGGTGCGGATTTGCGTTGACTCGGCCGGCGAACCCGAGAATTCGCGATGCACCACGTCCCGGGCCACCATACGCGACGTTTTGGCCGCTTTCGTCGGGCTAGGTGGCCTCAAAAACGAGAAAAAAAAAGTTTTGACATGCACCACAGAGGGACCCAAAATCGTCGGCCATGGTACACCAGCAACCACGACGCGACTTCAACTTCGTCGGCCATGGCAACTTTTCTTGTAGTGTAGGATCAACATTAGATCTACCATTAACAAGCATAGACATAATAACATCAATCTTATCACTCAAGGAGGAGGTTTCTTCAACAGAATTTACCTTCTTACCTTGAGGAGTCCTTTCAGTGTGCCATTCAGAGTAGTTGATCATCGTATCATCAAGAAGTTTTGTTGCGGCATCCAAAGTGATGGACATAAAAGTACCTCCAGCAGCTGAATCCAATAGGTTCCTTGAAGAAAAATTTAATCATGCATAAAAGGTTTGGATGATCATCCAAGTAGTTAGTCCATTGGTAGGGAAATTCTTTACCAAAGATTTCATTCTTTCCCATGCTTGGGCAACATGTCCATTATCCAATTGCTTAAAATTCATAATGCTACTTCTCAAAGATATAATTTTAGCAGGAGGATAATATCTTCCAATGAAAGCATCTTTACATTTAGTCCATGAATCAATACTATTCTTAGGCAAAGATAGCAACCAATCTTTAGCTCTTCCTCTTAAGGAGAAAGGAAACAATTTCAGTTTTATAATGTCTCCATCTACATCTTATACTTTTGCATTTCACAAAGTTCAACAAAATTATTAAGATGGGCAGCAGCATCATTAGTATTAACACCAGAAAATTGCTCTCTCATAACAAGATTTAGTAAAGAAGGTTTAATTTCTTAAAATTATGTTGTAGCAGCAGGTGGAGCAATAGGAGTGCATATGAAATCATTATTATTTGTGCTAGTGAAATCACACAACTTAGTGTTCTAAGGAGTAATCATTTTAACAATAATGAAAATAAGTAAAGCAAACCGAATTAAATAAAGTAAAACAAGTAACTAATTTTTTTGTGTTTTTGATATAAAGAAAGCAAACAAGATAGAAAATAAAAAAACAAAGCAAGTCAATAAACAAAGTAAAGAGATTGGGTGTGAGAGACTCCCCTTACAGCGTGTCTTGATCTCCCCGGCAACGGCGCCAGAAAAAGTCTTGATGGCGCGTGATGCACACGTCCGTTGGGAACCCCAAGAGGAAGGTGTGATGCGCACGACGACAAGTTTTCCCTCGATAAGAAACCAAGGTTATCGAACCGAGTAGGAGATGAAGGCCACGTGAAGGTTGTTGGTGAAGGAGTGTAGTGCGGCGCAACACCAGGGATTCCGGCGCCAACGTGGAACCTGCACAACACAATCAAAATACTTTGCCCCAACTTAACAGTGAGGTTCTCAATCTCACCGGCTTGCTGTAAACAAAGGATTAAACATATGGTGTGGAGAATGATGTTTGTTTGCAAAGAACAACGGAGAACAATGATTGCGATGAGGTTGTCTTTCGGATGTAAAAGAATGGACCGGGGTCCACAGTTCACTAGTGGTGTCTCTCCAATAAGATAAATAGCATGTTGGGTGAACAAATTACAGTTGGGCAATTGACAAATAGAGAGGGCATAACAATGCACATACATATCATGATGACTACTATGAGATTTACTTAGGGCATTACAACAAAGAACATAGACCGCTATCTAGCATGCATCTATGCCTAAAAAGTCCACCTTCGGGTTAGCATCCGCACCCCTTCCAGTATTAAGTTGCAAACAACAGACAATTGCATTAAGTACTATGTGTAATGTAAACAATACAAATATCCTTAGACAAAGCATTGATGTTTTATTCCTAGTGGCAACAGCACATCCACAACCTTAGAACTTTCTGTCACTGTCCCAGATTCAATGGAGGCATGAACCCACTATCTAGCACAAATACTCCCTCTTGGAGTTACAAGTATCAACTTGGCCAATGTTCAAGAAATCGTTAATATTAACTTATCGGTTAGCCTTAAAATAAAGATTAATCGCTTATCGGCCGATTAATCGATTTTATCGGTCAACCATTTATCGGCTTATTTTTTTGTAAATCCTAATTTTTGACACTAAATTTTCTATAATATGCTATGCAAAAAATAATATTTAATCATTGCACATGAGTATTACCTTGATTTCTTGCATTTGAATCAATAATAATGGAAAATTTGAGCTAATGCACATTTCTATAAAACCATAGGATGAAAATATCGACTGCCATAACATGTCATTGAAATTTCTCTGACAATCAGCCGAAATATCGGACATGCGAGTGAAAATCGGGCAAAATATCGGCTCTCATACATAAAATCGGCCGAAATATCGGTGGAGCGATAAACTGGCCGATACGCCAAAATCTTATCGGTTACCACCCGATTCACGATAAATCGGCCGATAAATCGGCATCTCGGATGATTTTTAGAACAGAGCCAGAGCCTCTACTAGCAACGGAGAGCATGCAAGATCATAAACAACACATATATGATAGATCGATAATCAACTTGACATAGTATTCCATATTCATCGGATCCCAACAAACACAACATGTAGCATTACAAATAGATGATCTTGATCATGATAGGCAGCTCACAAGATCTAAACATGATAGCACAAGAGGAGAAGACAACCATCTAGCTACTGCTATGGACCCATAGTCCAAGGATGAACTACTCACGCATCAGTCCGGAGGCGGGCATGGTGATGTAGAGCCCTCCGGTGATGATTCCCCTCTCCGGCAGGTTGCCGGAGGCGATCTTCAGAACCCCCCGAGATGGGGTTGACGGCGGCGGCGTCTCAGTAACTTTTCTCGTATCGTGGCTCTCGGTACTAGGGTTTTCGCGATGGAATGATTATATAGGCGAAGGGGCAGAGTCGGGGGACGCTCGAGGGGCCCACCCCATATGGTGGCGCGGCCAGGGGTGGGGCCGCGCCCCCCTATGGTGTGGCCGCCTCGTGGCCCCTCTTCGTCTCCTCTTCGGTGTTCTGGAAGGCTCCGTGGAAAATAAGACCGTGGGCTTTTGTTTCGTCCAATTCCGAGAATATTTCCTGTGTAGGATTTCTGAAACCAAAAATAGCAGAAAACATGAACTGGCGCTTCGGCATCTTGTTAATAGGTTAGTACCGGAAAATGCATCAAGATGATATAAAGTGTATATAAAACATATGAGTATTGTCATAAACTAGCATGGAACATAAGAAATTATAGATACGTTTGAGACGTATCAGCGGGTCATGGGTACCCATTGCCATCCCTACATGTGCAACATAGTAGAGAGGGATATCTATCGGATAGTGGCTTATCTCCAAACTATGTATCCTCCCAAAAATGTGTATCTTCTCCATTGCCATCTAAAAAAAACTATTTTCTTTCGGGCGGGCGCATGCCAGATTGACCTCCCGAGCACGCGCACTATAGGACAACCGACGGCCCACGCACGCGTTGCCAGTTCCGCCTCAAATCGCAGCTCCAACGCATTGTCGCACCCCTCTCCGCCCCGCATCTAAGCGAGGCCATGCCGGCTGCGGCCCCTCTGCTCCTCCCGCACCGACTGGAGGCTGCGTGCCGCCCCTGATCCTCTCCCGCCGGAGCAAGTCCACCACCGCCCCTGCATCTTCCCTGCCAGCGCGAGGCTACCGCCGCTCCAGCTCCTTCCCAATCAACGGGAGACCGCCGCCGCCCCTGCGTTCGCGGCACCGCCACGGAGGGCCCCGAGGCGCGCCGCTCCCTTCCCCGTTGTTGACTTCCTCCGCGGCGGCGCGGACACCACCACCTGCCTCAACCACATGCGGTTCCCTTCCCGGAGTCCCGTCGCCACACTCAGCGACATTGACCATCACCGTCAATGCCGTAACTTCCGTGCCCATCAGAGGGAGCAACTTCGGGCCGGACGGAGCAATTTTGGTACCGTGCACACAGGAACTTTGGTGCCCGATGATGTAACTTCAGTGGCCGTCAGAGCAAATTTGTTGCGTAACAGTGTAATTTTGGTATCCAACAAGCAACTTTGTTTCCTTGCGGAGCAATTTCGATACTCGACGGAGCAATTTTGGTACCCTATAGAGCAACTTTGGTGCCCGGAAATGTAACTTTGATGCCCGGAGACGTAACTTTGGTGCCCGTCAGAGCATATTTGATGCATAATGGTGCAATTTCGGTGCCCAACAAACCAACTTTGGTGCCTAACGGCACAACTTTGGTGCCCGATAGAACAAATTTTGTGTCCAACGGGAAAATTTAGGGGACAACCACATCGGCATCCGGGCATTGCTTCATGTTGTTGTGAAGTTGCCTACCATTGAAGTGAAGTTGTTTTGTTGTTGCATAGTTGTCTACAGCTGCACTAAAGTTGCTTCGTACTGCTTTGAAGTTTCCTACCGTTGGTGTGAAGTTGCCTAACCCTATGCGAAGTCGCCTACCGATGTACCAAAGTTGCCTATCGCTGCAAAAGTTGACTAGTGTGGTTTCTTTGCCGAAGTTGCTTTTTGTCATGTACTTTGGTGCCTGAAGGCATAACTTTCGGTGCCCGGCGGAGCAAATTTGGTTCCGACAAACCAACTTCGATGTCTGGCCACAAAATATTGGTGCCTGATAGAGCAATTTTAGTACCCGACAAAGCAAATATGATGCCCCACAGAACAACTTTAGTGTGTGACAAAGCAATTTTGATGCCCATAGAGCAATTTTGGTCCACAGGAGAGCAACTTTGGAGCCCGACGATGTCATTCTGGTGCACAACTTTGTATCCAATACCCAACAACTGTAGACAACTTCGCTTCATCGTAGGCAATTTGCGGCTCAATGGTAGAAAACTTTGCAACAATAGTAGGTCATGGTGCTCTAGACGTGTGTCTCGTTGGTGACGAGAAATGGGTTAACATGCTCCTGCTGCATCCGGTCAAGATTAAGTTGATTTTTAGTTGTTATGAACTTCCTATTGTTTTTGCGAACTTGCCCAATATCGATGTGAATTTAACATTTTCGGCGTGCACCAAAGTTGCTTTGTTGAGAACGAAAGTTGCTTCTTAACAAATTTCATCGGAACATATGTAAATGAGAACTAGTTTCGAAGATCTTATCATCAGGATCCCGAAAGTGAAAGCGGATCATAATTTCGAGATTCGACACAAAAGTTATAGCTTTTTTAATTTATTTTGGAAAGTAATCATTAGGCATCAGGCATCCGTATATTAGGTTCGGCCAGGCTGTTTTTTTCTTTGTGTTGCTGTGACCACGTGCGTTGGAGTTTCCTCTTTTGACTTTTGTGGAACTCGATCGTACAAAATATTACCTAAATAGGAGTATGCCAGATTCTACCAACGGGCACGCGTGTGCTCCCTAGATACGTCCCTAAAAAAACCTCTCTCAAGAAAATAATCTTTCACTTTCAGTAAGCCTTTTCAGAAAGGTATAATGACTTGCCAATATTTGGAAACTTGCACAATAATAGAACAACTTATAATTGATAGCTAGTACAAACATTTGGAGAACTCCATACAAAATGGAATGGAAAGTCCGGCCAGCTATTTAACAAAAATAGATTTAGATCTACGCCAACCCCACCAAAAGTTTGTGTAAAAGCAATTTTGTTTACTGAGTAGCATGGTGATGCTAACAGTAACCATACGGGCTAACATGGGTGCATTCGTTGGTAGAAGAGAAATGCTACACCTACGGAATATTTTTCTATGGGATTAACTTGTGAGATGGTCATGCTAACAGTAACTATACGGGCTAACGTGGGCTGCATTCGTTGGTAGAAGAGAAATGCTACACCTACGGAATACTTTTCTATGGGATTAACTTGTGAGATGGTCATGCTAACAGTAACTATACGGGCTAACGTGGGCTGCATTCGTTGGTAGAAGAGAAATGCTACACCTACGGAATACTTTTCTATGGGATTAACTTGTGAGATGGTGTGGCTGCTTTTGGTTTGTTTTAAATTAGTTAGCCCCAATGATTTTAGACCTATGATGGATCCACACAACTCCACTTCAGCCCGTAAGAAATTTAGGTAAGAAGTTTTATGTAAGTGCAGCTCTATTGGTTGAAATTTGATCCCATGGTGAAAAACCTGGATTGAGTTTCGATTTCCAGCCCTGCTGTGTGCGTCTGTGTGAGTCTGTAAGACTTTTCCGTAAAACAATTTTGTAGGTGTAGGATTAGTTGTCATGCCAATCATATAAACAAGGTCCAAAATTTTAATCATGGACGTTGCTACATAGCGGCGCCGCATATCTGTGAATCCGTGCGGCGGCTGCTACCACTACGCCCTGAGCAAAAGGGCGTACGAAAGCCGTAAAATGTTGTGCCCTCTAAACACGTCGCTTTGGATGTCAGACAGCACTTTCCCTTTCTACCGACATGTAGTGGCAGCATGCAAAGTTCTCTTGCTATCAGAGAGGATGAGTTCCATTGCCTGACATTTTGCAGGACCATTTACTACATGGCATAGCTGCTAGGTTTACATTGAACGATGTAAAAGCACACACTCTCTCTCATCTGTATAATTGCCTGATTAATTCGACATAGCTGCCAGGTTTACTGTACCATATCCCAGTAGTAAAAGTTCAGGCCTCGTGTTACTGACTACCATATTATGAGTTCATCGCTACCAGATTAATTGGTCCTAATTGCTAGGTTTAACTGTTACATAATGATCATATTAATTGGATCCTAAATTGCCGGATTAATTACAAATAGCTGCCAAGTTTACGTTTGACTAATTGCCAGATTAAATTATTTCCCAACATTACTGCCTCCGCTTCTCCCCAGCTCCTCTGGTTCACGGCAAGACACCACGTATGGCATTGCAAAGGCACAGTGGACCATTGAGGAGAGGAGAAAAGTGATGGTCTACGGGCGCCGTGTTCCTCCACCTCCCGTGCGCAGCTTGTCCCCACGGTAGTGCTCGGCGGCGGCGAGCTCTCCCGGCGGCGGCCTCCGCGCGGAGGTACTCGTCGGCGACCTCTCCCAGCGGCGGCCTCCCGCGGAGGTGCTCAGCGGCAGCGGCGGCCTCTACGCGGAGGTGCTCGGTGGCGGCGACCTCCTCCGGTGGCGGCCTCCCCACGGTGGTGCTCGGTGGCAGTGACCTCTCCGGCGGCGACATCGTGTGCTGCTCCCATGGTGGTCTGAGAGGGATTGCGTGTGTGGCTACACCACTACAAAGCTTATGGGGAAGAGATAAGGTGCGCGCGGGTCAGCTCCCGTGTCTATAAGGACGCGATGTGTTTCACCAATCGTAAGGCACGGCCGCACGCGGAGCGAATCGTGCGGCGCTTCTCCCTAGATTTTCCCTTTAATCATTCGTTATAACAAATCATGTCTTCGTGGGCAGATGACCCTATGAGGTCGTTCGTCCAGACCTCGAACCATCCGAGTTTTAATTTCACACCTGCTGTTGCATTGCCAAGCAATTTTATCAAGGTGAAAGATTTCTTGATTCCAATTTGTTGTGTGCTACTACCATATAATTTCGAATTTCAGTGTATGGTCCACGGCTGGAGAGCATGTCCAAAACTCTGAATGTGGCTGCCATCAATTAGGCCTTGTCAGTCAGTTTCAAGTCCAGGGATCAAGTCAAAATCCCCCCTAATTCCCTCCAAATCACTCCAATCCACTTAGAAGTGGATTAACCGAACAAGGCCTTATTTAGATAAGGAACGTGATAATGCAATCAGGAATGAGTAGACAAAGCTTCCAGAATTTCAAAATTGACATAGGTGTAATTTGTGTGTACATTCTCAATGACCAAAACTGATTGTAAGCTACCTAAGTCTGACCTAAACCTATGTAACTGGTACATCTCTGTACAGCTTACATGGTGACAACTTTGTATACTAAGATCAAGTAATGCAATCGGTACATGGTTTGGAGTTCCGGACAACATCTTGTCCTGGTCAGAAGCATCTGGGACAAATTGTTGTACATTTTCTCCAAGGCTGGTTGAGCATTCCAGCCCCGGCACCGGCACCAGCTTCATTCAAGACTCCCTTCTGACAAAATCTGTGTCAGAACTCGGAAGGAATCTTTGTGAGTAAATAAACTTACCAACCACAGCGATGAAACCTCTGATTCCATTCAGTAGTCAGCAGTCATCATTTCCTTTGGTTATCCTCTCCTCGCACAGTTCAGGACAGATGAGAACTGCCATTGAAAAAAAGGTACCAAACAGCAGTGTGAACAAAATAGAGCACTTTGAATGCTAAATGAAACAGAGGATTATGGTTCAAGACGTGCCTCATCGAAGCTTTCTGCTGGACACACCGAATTTGGCACCTGCATGATCTTTAGAAACTACTTCAGTTACATCGTTCAGCTTTGAAGACAAAAAAAATTTAAATAGAACGGAAATGAAAAAACATGAGCAAAATGTAGATAATAAGGGAAATAGAATGATAATTTGAACAAGGATAATGCATAAGAAGCAAAACCTCTATATGGAAGGCCACTTCAAATCACTCCATTCCCACTTGGGTGCATATTCTCACTAAGTAAATTCCCAGCGAGTGTTTCTGCCTCCTCCAGAGACTCCGCACAGTTACTGCTTACCAATCTATCAATTCCCTCGAACTTAGGTTCATCTTTCTCAGCCACACATTTTATAGGTGTGTGCACTGCCATAGCCTGAACTGCACCACTCATAACACATGGCACTGAGCTTTCAGGACCGGCAATTTCATCAATCATGTCGACTGTTTCCATGGCTGCACAGCTCGTGCCTGATGCTGCGGACACCTCAGATCCATGGGGTGAATTGGAACAGTTTGCTGATTCCAGATTTACATCACCATGCAACGGACTATTCTGAACTCCATTACAGAGAACACTGGAAACTGATTTGACTGGGTTCTCACATACACTTTGACTAACAATGTTTCCAGAGTCAGGTGGACTTTCCTCGCAGCCTGAGCTTACTGAAGACCTTTTAACAGATTTACCTGATTCGACCTGACCAGCTCCATCAAAATCACACTTTCTCTTAAGTTGGCCATCCAGAGATGCTGTTGGTGTGCCATCTTCAGTGTCATTTCTATCAGACTGCTCCTGCTGGTTTGCATGCAACTGCGGACAAGGTTTCTTGTAACCCTGTTCAAACACATAATGCGGGATCTGCTTCTTATGGACATGGGTGACTGCAAGATCCATTCCAGATTTCCACAATGGATACATTCCAATTTCATGCATAAACTCATCTACCGTTGCACGGATATCAAATTTTTGCCCATGTACTTTCATACCTTCTTTCCTTGATAAGCCCATGTAGAAGGAACAATGAGCACACTGTACTGAAGGATTTGCATACTCACATGGGTAAGGATGACATTGCAGCATTCCTTTAGTATCCCGCTCTATCTGCATTTTATAAAGACAAATTACTACAGGGGAAAAGGTATTCTGCAATATCTTGATCTAACATAAATCTGAAAATGTATGTTTCTAATATATGATCACAAAGAGAAACTGCAGTTAGAATTAAGGCTGATAAACAATGAAGAACTAAAGAAACAGGGCAACCTTCAGTGTCAGCTGTCTCAGTCGAGACTCAACCCATCCCTTCCAAAGCCGAAGATCATCATCATCGTCCGCAACAATGTCAACCACTAAATATTTCGTATATGCCTCAAAAAAATTTAAAGGCTCAAACAAAACAGCCCAACTGGCCTTATTAAGGTCAATTTCCTGCATCAACAATAAGCAATGATGAATTGTCCTGAACAGTACGTCTGACATGTGAAGGTATGAATTGTTTGTACCTGACAAATTTTATTACCGAGCTTAAATTGCTCCATGATAACCCTCAATGTGCTGCTAGAAACATTGTAGCTAGAGTTCATGCAAGGATAGCCTGGAGTAATGATGGGCATAACATGAGATCTATCACGAGGATTTTTACGTGGATCCCAGACAGAAAAACGAAGGTCGTCATTCTCAATGGCACAAAGCATCACTGGATTCGGCCACTGCCACTGTGTAAAAACCCTGAAGAATCTTGAAACCAGCATACTTGGTACAGCATTAGGATAGAGTTGGCAGATACGAGCAACCAATATGGCCCAGTTGACACCGCCAAGGAAACCAGTAACCTAACAGAGAATACTATGTCATCATGGTTCACGCGCAAATTAAATGGATCATAGATGATAAAACCATGCTTACATTGGAATAAACGCCCCTTCTCTCTGCCCAGTACTTCAAACACCTGAGTGTTGTCCGAAAGTTCTACAAAGCATCTAATTATTATAATGACAAAGTAAAACAGTACAACATAAAAAATAGTAATTCCTGAACTAAATAACCTCAACATTAGGAACAAGTCGAAGAATCCGGTCTGCCACCCTGCACCCATTAAGACTTCGGACAGTTGCTTCATCAAGACCACTAAGCACAGATCCTTCAGAGATGTTGAAATCCTGCAGGAATGTTACATAGAGGAGGGGGTGCTCCCAAGTTAACCTTGCGTCACCATTCTAAGCTAGCAGGTCTTATCATAATTTTCCAAAACTATTGCGGTGTGCGACTGTTAGACATTAAAGCAGGGAAGCTCACAAAAGAAAAGACTTGAGCAGTCAAATGCAATACCTTATACCTCAAGTGCATTGCATACTTGGTATGCATAACAGTATACTATTACAGGTGGAGCAGAAGTATTTAAGAACACAAACAAGTATTAAATAAAATGCACACTTACTGGTGGTATTACTGAAAGCGATACACTGGCATAGAGAAGGTCAATTGCCATTCCATGGAACTTAAATTTCATAACAGGTACATGGGCATCAGGTACAGGTTGCAGTTCCGTCACTTCTTCCATTTGTGCCAATATGTCATGTAGTGCCACAAAGAAATCATCCTGCAAAAATATTAGCATTCATTATGAAGATATATGTAATTTATAGAAAGTAAGTTTTATGCAAAAGACAGATGACTTCACCTCTCGCTTCACATATGAAGGTCCAACACATACGATATCAATGTCTGCTCCAGGCCCATGAACCTAACAAAGAGGTCATTATGAAGTACACGCAGTTAAATTTGCCAACAGGGGAAATATTACTCAGGAAGGCTGAAAGAAACCATACTGTAACAGGCTTACAGCAACTTATGCAAGTACGTATCAGAACATAAAACTAAGCAAAGTATGTATTTATGTGTTATACTGTTATGCTGAAAGGTGCATGGAGAGCTGCTGCACAGGAACTGGCAATCAAACCACTACACTGTAGAAACCCTTGTTCATGTGAGTTCACTACATAGATCAGAGGATAAAGAAATAAGTAACTCGCTCCGTACCAAAATAATTGAAGTTCTAGGTTTGTCCCAAGTCAAACTATCACAAACCTAGAACTTCAATTATTTGGCATGGAGGGGGTATGTGTCAGTGCCACTTACGGTTAGGAATGGTTCTTATCTAGTTCTGCTATTATTATTGCTTACAGTGATGTTTAAGAATGTTGTTTGAAAAGATGCAAAACTTCAAACCTCAAAAACTATTCCACTGTATATGCTTTCCTACATACCAGGATTAATCATCTGTCAGGTTTCCTTGCAACGAGGAACATACCTTCACAGCACCAACCAAGCAGCTTCTGTTCCAGTACCAGATTGCGAAATGTACTGAAACAATTCATAGCTCCAAATTCCTTCTAACTCAATTCTTATCTCGGTGACAATTATTGCATGATTCTGGTATATCATCAATTAATGAAAAAGTGCAGAAGTTGAATGTATGACCATGACCACTGTTTTTAAAATTTTGTTGTTTTAGCTCATATCACACCAAACAGGTGCTATTTGATCATTTATTGTGTGACCTGTTTCTCCCTCTTAATTGTACACAGTAAGGGCACGAAAATTACTCCGCTGGTCCACCATACTTATCCAATCACAACCACATTTTTTACCCTCTCACATAATGTGTAGCAATTACAGTGGCATTACTTGTTTCGCCCATTGGACTAAAGAGGAATGGCTGTGATTAATTATAGATCACAAGAACTAGTTATAGCAACCTTCTCATAAACAATTGTAGCACTTGATCTGGACTTTACATTTGTTATCCACCGTCTAGAAGAGGAATAATGTCACCCTGACATAAACTATGCAATATCAGAGGAATGCAGTGCCAAAGTGACAGCAGCCCAAGTGTCCAACAGGCAGCAGCGGTTCGGCAGCAGGTTATGGAGCTTATAATGCAAACTGGCTTTAAGCAGATCTTAGACTATGAGAACTTTTAGGTGATTATGATTTGGTGGCGCATGATTCACATTAATATGAATATAAGGTCATCAATCAGAAAAACAATTGAGCCCGAAGGGATGAGGTGTATGCGATAAAATAAAAGGGCAGAAAAAGAAGGAGTTACCCCCAATCGGTAAGATCCAAAAGTGAAAAGGACTGCATTTGCCTTTTCAACAATATGCTGAGAAAACCCTTTCTGACTAGTTAACCGCTTCACCCATCCCTTAACTATCTGCAAAACCAATGAAAAGCTTGTACATGTTAGAGTAACTGCACGGAATAAAAAAGAAAAAGACCTAACAAAACACTAGAAAATAGGTAGGAATGCTATTTCTGAAGTAGAAAAATGGTAACAGAAATAAAGGCAATCGAACATTATGATGTCTGAGTACTGAAATGCAATACCAAGAATCATGTGGACACAGTGCCCATATGAAACATTAGCAATTGATATATCATAGCTATCAAAATGGTCTTGCGCGGCAGACCTTTCCAATTAAAGAAAAATGTTGGAACGGCAATGCTGCCACAGTTTTACATATAGAAAGTTACATTATGCCATATACAACTAGTATCATCAAGTAAGTAAGGGGTGTAGCAAGCGACGAGAGGGGTTACTTACCCCATCGATCTCCCGTAGCACCTCCTCCCGTTTCGCGGACTGCTCCTCCCCCTCGTAAAGGCCCATATCCACCAAGAACTGCGATCACGTTACACCAAAGGCAACACTATCATCACAATGGACCACAGATACGTTAGCACAACATAATAAGCAATTAGGGACGAATGCTGACCTTCTCGAGCTCAGCCGTCTTCTGGAGGTCGAACACGGTCGGCCTCGCCAGAGACAAGGGCGGATCCATGCCGCTGTACCGCTTCGGGGACGGCCGAGACGCCGCCTTGGCCGCGCCCACAGATCCCGCCATGATTGAGCCGCGCAAACGCAGACGCGGGACGTGCGCAAGCGCAGGCAAGCGGCTGGATACCCCGCCGGAATGAGCGCAGAATCGGAATCAGGCAAACCGCGAACCCTACACCTGCGCCCTGCGCTCCCTCCCGTGACTCAGATCGACCGCTAGATTCGCTCGCCGGAACCCTAGGCTGGCGAATCCAGGACCCCGTAATCCCGACGACACGAATGTCGGAGCGCCGGTACTCGCGAAGCTCGGAGCGGCGGCCGGCGGCGGGGGAGGCAGGAGGATGATGAGGACCCCTTCCCTTGGATGCGAATGAAATTGGGAGTTGTGCGTGCGTGGGGGCGAGGTGTTTCCCGTGTCCGTGTACGGCAGGCGGAAACGGGAAGGCGATTCGTGTGAACACTCGTGTTGGATGCTTTTCTAGGTGTGGCCTGCAGCTGCTGCGGATATAATGGATTGGACGTCCCGGATTATTTTTCCAGATTAGGCCAAGCAGGAATGTTTATGTTTCGAAAACTTAAGAACATGGTGTTTTGCCTCATAGCTCTAGATGCACATATTATAAAAAGAGTATTTTAAATTCATTTTAAAATATCTAAAAATTTCGAAATTAAATCTTTCATTGAATGTTTTAGGTGAAACTTCATGTGTGATCATAGAATGTTTGGGTGTACACTCCGATATATTTTTCGGAATTTTCAAACATTTTAAAATATGAGTTTGAATAGTGGTTGCATCTACACCTATGAGCCAAAATAGATTCCCCAAACCTTAAGTCTTTCTAAGTGCATAATACTTTTAGACAAAATTCAAACTTTGTAAAATTGACTAAGTATGTGCATTACATACTTGGTTAAACTTTACAAATTCTGACTTAAATTGAAACTCATACAGGTTCCATCGTGGAACCATATAAAATTATGCAGATTGCTTTTTAAAAAAACTAGGCAAAAAAAACTTGCTATTTCATTGATAAAGAAGAAAAATCTGACTTTCTACATTTCCAAACTTGGCAAAAAGGCTGTTCCAAAAAGCGAACACCTACTATCGCGGTAGTACATTACTCAAGTCTTTCGCTCCTACCATACTCCACGTAGCGACCTCATCTTTGATCTTTCTATGACCATGGTCGCGGTGGAAGCGTTGTTTAGAAATACAGTGGATTCCATTTCTATTGCATCGTAATTCACAATGATGGATGAGGTTGCACATGGGTTTAAAGTGGCGTTTTTCAGCTGCACATTCCTTATGCTCAATTTTTCTTCATTTGCTCATTTAGCTCAAAGTTGCTCAACTTGTCCTTCTGTGCCTTATAACCAGTTGAAAGCTCATGATCTATTAGCTTTGAAGTCCAAGAGCAAGATGAAAGATGTGAATGGAGGAACCAGTCCAACAACTAAAAGAAGAAATGCCAAGCTATACACTATTCGGTCAAGCGGTCAAAATGGAAATCGTTACGATAAATAAACATCCTCTTAGGGCGACTTCAGATTTTAAAAATTTCTATATACGATTTTTTGTTTGAATGAGGAGAACATCAAAGACAAGCTTCCACTCAATGAATGGAGTTAACTCCGGCACATTCTATCCATGTACAACCGAAATTGGAAGATATTAAATTCACACTCGTATTGTACGGATAAAATAACATCTAAACCACCAAGAAGTCTAAATTAATGGAGATGGCGGGCTACACTTAAGGTATCAGTGAATGAATCTGATGTCTTATCTTAAACTTGAAACCTCTTAGTTCTTGATGGGGCCTAAGGCCACGTGGGTTGCTCGATCTCACGAATTGACCAAGAACAAGAGGGGGTGAGGGATGAACACGAAGAACACGAAGAACGCACGCAACACAACCCGATACAATTCCGGTTTACTCCTGATTGCCCGAACCACTATCCCGATAGAATCTCTCAAGGGAGAGACACGAAGTAGAATCCCCGAGAGAAAGACCGGTATACGATCTATAGAGTCACACGTGTGAGAGACCGCGGTAGAATCACAAGTGTGAAAGATAAATCATATAAGGAGTTCCTTGATACAATAGATTTTGGTAATCTAAGGAGGGGGTTTCCCTAATCCCAAAGGGATGGTGGAGGCATAAGCCAAGTTCTAGTTCATCAACTCTTCCTAATGAAGAGGAAGGTGGGAGTCTATATATAGGGAGCCACTAAAGTAGGGGTAGTTTAGGGAAAAGTAAGATACAAGCACAGCCATACAATGAGCGATTAAGGGTTCAGATCTGATGTGCTTTGTCGTAGGGGCGGCAGTGCCGGCGGAGGTAGGGCGGCAGTGCCGGAGTGGGTCGAGCGGCAGTGCCGGCCGTGGTGCAGCGGCAGTGCCGGAGCGGGCGGTAGTGCTGGCCATGGTGCAGCGGTAGTGCCGACCGGAAGCATCCAGCTCCTCTTCTTCCTTCTTCTCTTCCATGCCTCCGTGACCTCGGCCTTGAGTATTGTTCTTGTCGTTGATGCACATGATGAAGCGAAGACCGTAGGTCGGGCTGCATCATCTCCCCCCCCCCCCACTTGAAAAAGAGTCATCCTCGACGATAAGTCTTCATGAATGTGTAGAGGAGGTAGATGACACCAACTCTTGAATGTCCCTTCACTTTTCAAGACCTCTATCAATAGCACAAGAAAAGGAAAGGAGCAATCAAAGCGTAGCCAAAGATCAATGGATTTAGCAAGAGAGCCCAAGTAGAAGGAGGTCACCTTATCGAAGTGTCGGTGTGCTCTCATTGAGAGATCTTGTGTAGTCGAAGTGTGTGGGCGAAACCACTCATTGGAGCTCACTTGTATTATCCTCTCAAGAGCTCTTTTGGTCAACTCGTGCTCAATCGAGGTTGACCTTGTCTTCCGTGTACCTACACACATAATAGGCAACGCAAAGAACGTGTGTGTATGGTATATGAACACATCATCCATCATGATGATCCATTTCTTTTGCACATCACCATTAGCGTTAAGCAAAGTATCATAATAGATATGGTGAATATGCAGGGTAAACACATGAACATGCTCCTCATGGATATAGGCAAAGTCTCCAAAATTTGAGAGAGCGATGGGGACTGATACGTCTCAAACGTATCTATAATTTCTTATGTTCCATGCTAGTTTTATGACAATACTCACATGTTTTACATACACTTTATATCATTTTGATGCATTTTCCGGTACTAACCTATTAACAAGATGCCGAAGCGCCAGTTCCTATTTTCTGCTGTTTTTGGTTTCAGAAATCCTACACAGGAAATATTCTCGGAATTCGACGAAACAAAAGCCAAACCTCCCATTTTTCTGAGGTACACACGGAGCCAGAAGGGCAAGCCAGGGGGAGGCCCACGGCCTCCACACCATAGGCCGGCGCGGCCAAGAGGGGGGCGCACCGCCATATGGGGTGGGCCCCTCGGGCACCCCCTCGCGCCGCCCTTTCGCCTATATATTCCTTCCGTCGCGAAAACCCTAAAACAATCAGTCATATTCCACGAAGAGTTCCGTAGCCACCGCCATCGCAAAGACAAGTTCGGGGGACAGAAGTATCTGTTCCGGCACACCGCCGGAACGGGGAAGTGCCCCCGGAATCCATCTCCATCGACACCACCGCCATCTTCATCGCCGTTGCTGTCTCCCATGATGAGGAGGGAGTAGTTCTCCCCCGAGGCTGAGGGCTCTACCGGTATCTATGTGGTTCATCTCTCTCTCCCATGGTGTGATCTTTATGTGATCATGAGCTTTGTAATCTAGTTGAATATGTAGATGTTACTCTTGTCTATTATGCACTCTAGAGGTTACTTTAATATGAACTCCGGAGTTACTCTCCACGGTGTGATGGTGACAGTGTGCGCATCGTGTGTGATTCCTTTATGAAGTTGTGGAGCTTGTTTACTCCGGCTTGAGATGTGCTTTTGCAGCCCTACACAATGAATGGTGTTTGTTGTCTAACAAGAGAGTGTTTGAGAGTAGCATTTATTTATTCAATTATGTGATCATTGTTGAGAGTGTCCACTAGTGAAAGTATGATCCCTAGGCCTTGTTTCTAAGCATTGAAACACCGTTTCCAACAAGTTCTGCTACATGTTCGCTTGCTGACATTTTTATTTCAGATTGCAACTACTACTTATAATCATCCATATTACTTGAATTTCACTATCTCTTCGCCGAACTAGTGCACCTATACATCTGACAAGTGTATTAGGTGTGTTGGGGACACAAGAGACTTCTTGTATCTTAATTGCAGGGTTGCTTGAGAGGGATATCTTTGAACTCTACCTCCTTGAGTTCGATAAACCTTGGGTGATTCACTTAAGGAAAACTTGCTGCTGTTCTACAAACCTCTGCTCTTGGAGGCCCAACACTGTCTACGGGAATAGAAGCGTGCGTAGACATCAAGCTATTTTCTGGCGCCGTTGCTGGGGAGGTAAGGTAAAAGGTATTCACATCCTCCGACTACTAAGCTATTTCCTAGCACTGTTGCCGGTGTGTGAGTGATCGAAGTTATTTCCTTTAGATTCTGCAATTGCATCTTTTGTTTCTTGTTTTAAATTTTCACTAGTTAGGCATAATGGAAAACAACAAAAAATTTAGTGAGCTTTTTAATATTTTTCCTGAGTTAAGACATGAATTGTTTGATGCGAAAATTAAAAAACCTATGGAACCTTATTTGCATGCTAGTAGCAATGTTATTAGTATGAACGCAATTACTGCTAATGCTATGGAAAAGTCTAAGCTTGGGGAAGTTAGTTTATATAAAAATAATCTTTTTTGCTCTTCAGCTTTGGAAGAAGTATTTTGCCTTGATAATGCTTTGTCTCCAATATGTGGTGATTCGAATGATGCTTGTGATATTCCAAATCCACCTAATGAAAGTATTCCCTTCAAGATACCTACGAAAACTGTTGAACATGCTATGAACAATTGCTATTTTGGAGATGGGACTGTCCATCCTAGTGATCATTTACTCTTTATACATGAATTATGCGAGTTGTTCAAGAGTGCAGGTATTTCAAAGGACCAAGTTAAGAGGAAGCTATTCTCTATATCTCCGAAGGGCGGAGTTGCGGAATGGTATAAGATGCTGAAGAATGGTTGATCTATTGGTTGGGAGGAAATTGTACCTCTCTTTTATTCTAAATTTTATCCTCCTCATGAAGTGCATGTTGATAGGAATTACATTTATAACTTTTATCCTCGTGATGGAGAGAGTATTTCCCAAGCATGGGGGAGATTGAAGTCACTAATGCTCAAATGTCCCATTCATGAGCTCCCCCGTAATGTTATTATTAATAATTTTTATGCAAGGCTTTCAGGACACCACAAGGACTATCTAGATGTCTGTTTGGAGGGATCTTTCACAAGCAAGGAGGTTGAAGCTAGATGGGATCTTCTTGAAAGAATTCAAAGCAATACTGAAGATTGGGATAACGACAAAGGTAAAGAATCGGGTATAAACTACGAGTATGATTGCATTAAGTCTTTCGCTCAAACTGCTGATTTTCAAGAGCTTAGTGCTAAATATGGTCTTGATCCTCAAATTATGGTCGATTGTTATAGAGCCTTTGCTTCTCATATTAATGTTCCTAAAGAAAATTGGTACATGTATCATGAACCTTTTAAAGACACTTGCACTGAAAATGAAATTGTTGTTAATGATTGCAATAAACATGCCCAAACTTCTGAAAATGCTATTTCCTATAAGCATGTTAATTTTTGTGGAGTTCATAGACCTTGTGAAAAGAATAAAATTGAAGAAGAATATTGTATCCATCACAGGAATGAAAAAACTAGAAAGTGGTCTAGGGCTCTAGATGATCTTGGTGAGAAAGTTTGTGCCCTCTATCCTTTTATTTGTGAACTTTGCCATAGAGTGGGTCATTTTAATTTTCAATGCTCCTCCAATGATAATTCGAACCTCATGAGTGCTGCAAATTTGTATTGTGATGATGAAATTACTCCTAATCAGCATGATGAACTTACTTTATTTTTGGGGTGTGAAGAGTTATCAAGAAAAAATTTCTTTGTTAGATATGAGTGATCTTGATATGAATAGTGTGTTGCATGGATGTTATCTCTATTGTGTTAATAATTGCCATGCCAACACCTACATACAAAGTGTTATAAAGGATGGGACTTTACCAAAATATGACAGGACTAATATGTGTTTTGTTCTTATTAATGAAAGAGAGGTATCCTCCCAAGTTTCTTCTATTGTTTCTAATAATAAACCAGGTTATGTGGAGAAGTTTCCTTTCAAGCCTCTCCCTCCTAAAGGGGAAAAGAAGAAGAAGAAGAAGAAGGGAACGAAGAAGAAGAAGAAGAGGGGGAATAAAAAGAAAGAGGTAACGGCATATCCCCGCGTGTACGAGATAACGATAGGTAACCGTAAGTATGTTGCTCCTAATGATTATTATGATAATGAATCTGAGTACAATGATCTTCCTATGCCCTTTACCTACATTAGTGATCATGATTTGGAAGAGCACACTACTTGATATTGAAGATCTCTGGGACACTAATTCTGAAAATGATGATGCTAATAATTGCCATAGCATTAGTACTATCCATGTTTCTTCCCATAATGATATAGAAAGCTATAAGCTTGGAGATGAGGTGTTTGAAAATCCTTTTGCTACTGATGATTATATGTTTGATACATCTCCTTCTAGTAACAATGATGGTATGTTTACAGATGAACACATTGTGGAAGATAACTATTCTATTTCTTATGATGACACTATGCCTCCGAGTCTTTGACAATTATTATAAAGAATACTATGACATAGGTTATAATTACGAGTCATCCTCATGAAACTTGTCATAGTTATGGAGGGATTACCCAAAACCATCTCTCTAATATACAGCGTGTCTATCATATTCAAGTTCGTTATGGTGATTGTGATATTTTCAGTCCATCTACTATTGAGGATAAAATTAATTATGATTACAATATGCCTCCTATATATGATGATTATGGTGATGAGAATAATAATGATAGCTATTTTATTGAATTTGCTCCCACTATAATTAATAGTAATGACTATGCTTATGTAGAGAATGATACTTTTATGCATATGAACCATGATAAGAATGTTTTAAGTGATGGTTATATTGTGGATTTCATCAATGATGCTACTGAAAGTTATTATGAGAGAGGGAAACATGGTTATATGCATCTTAATAATATTAAGTTTCCCCTCTTTATGTTGAGAATCTCGAAGTTGCGCTTGTGTTGCCTTTCCATGCTTGTTGCATTATGCTTACGTGACTTGTTTATTTACAAGATTCCTTTTCATAGGAAGTGGGTTAGACTTAAAAGTGTTTCTTATTTGCTTTTCATGCTCTCTTTTGCTTCAACTCTTATTTCTTGCGAGAGCATCATTAAAATTACTGAGCCCATCTTAATGGCTATAAAGAAATCACTTCTTGGGAGATAACCCATGTTTTTATTTTGCTACTGTTTTGTTGTGTCTTGGAAGTTGTTACTACTGTAGCAACCTCTCCTTATCATGTTTATTTCGTTTTTATGCCAAGTAAAGTCTTTGATAGAAAGTTGATACTAGATTTGGATTTCTGCGCAGGAACAGATTTTTAGCTGTCACGAATTTGAGTTGTTCTCTCTGTAGAAGAATCTAAAAATTCTGAAAAAATTCATGAGTAATCCTCAGATATGTACGCAACTTTCATTCAACTGGAGCTTTTCCATCTGAGCATGTTAAGTGCCTCGAAAAAATTTGTCTTTACGGACTGTTCTGTTTTGACAGATTCTGCCTTTTATTTCGCATTGCCTCTTTTACTGTGTTTGAGTGGGTTTCTTTGCTTCATTAAATTTCAGTAACCTTGGGTAATGTCCAGAAGTGTTGGGAATGATTGTGTCCTTGCTGAACATGTGAATTTTTGATTATGCACTAACCCTCTAATGAGATTGTTTTGAGTCTGGTGTGAAGGAAGTTTTCAAGGATCAAGAGAGGAGGATGATATAATATGATCAAGAAGAGTGAAAGTCTAAGCTTGGGGATGCCCCCGTTGTTCATCCCTACATATTTAAAGAAGACTCAAGCATCTAAGCTTGGGGATGCCTTTCATCAACAACTTATCAGGTCACCTCTAGTGAAACTATATTTTTATTCCATCACATCTTATGTGCTTTATTTGGAGCGTCTGTGTGCTTTATTTTTGTTTATTTTTGAATAAAATCGGATCCTAGCATTCCTTGTGTGGGAGAGAGACACGCTCCACTTTTTCATATTGAACACTGGTGTTCTTAGTTTTACTTTTAATGTTCATGGCGAAAGTTGAAAGCTGCTTCATTTATTGCTATTTGGTTGGAAACAGAAAATGCTTCATGTGGTAATTGATATATTGTCTTGAATAATTTGATACTTGGCAATTGTTTTGAGCTCTCAAGTAGATCATGTTTAAGCTCTTGCATCATGTGGTTGAAACCTATTAGTGGAGAACTACCGTAGAGCTTGTTGAAATTTGGTTTGCATGATTGGTCTCTCTAAAGTCTAGATATTTTATGGTAAAACTGTTTGAGCAACAAGGAAGACAGTGTAGAGTCTTATAATGCTTGCAATATGTTCTTATGTAAGTTTTGTCTGTACCGGTTCATACTTGTGTTTGCTTCAAACAACCTTGCTAGCCAAAGCCTTGTACTGAGAGGGAATGCTTCTCGTGCATCCAAAACCTTGAGCCAAAACCTATGCCATGTGTGTCCACCATAACTACCTACTATGTGGTATTTTTCTGCCATTCCAAGTAAATACTTCATGTGCTACCTTTAAACAATTCAAAACTTTATTACTCCTTATTTGTGTCAATGTTTTATAGCTCATGAGGAAGTATGTGGTGTTTTATCTTTCAATCTTGTTGGGAAGACTTTCACCAATGGACTAGTGGCACATCCGCTTATCCAATAATTTTGCAAAAAGAGCTGGCAACGGGGTGCCCAGCCCAATTAATTAACTTTCATTAATAATTCTCTTCACATGTTTTGCCCCGATTTATCGGTAAGCAACTTAATTTTGCAAATAGACACTCCTCCATGGTATGTGAAATGTTGGAAGGCACCCGAGGATTCGGTTAGCCATGGCTTGTGAAAGAAAAAGGTTGGGAGGAGTGTCATCCATAAATAAAACTAAAGTACATGTGTAAACAAAAGAGAAGAGGGATGATCTACCTTGCTGGTAGAGATTACGTCCTTCACGGGAGCCGCTCTTTGAAAGTCTGTTTGACAAGGGGGTTAGAGTGCCCACTACCATTCGTTGACAACAACAAACACCTCTCAAAACTTTACTTTTATGCTCTCTATATGATTTCAAAACTTGAAAAGCTCTAGCACATGATTTAATCCCTGCTTCCCTCTGCGAAGGGCCTTTCTTTTACTTTATGTTGAGTCAGTTTACCTACTTATTTCTATCTTAGAAGCAAACACTTTGTCAATTGTGTGCATTGATTCTTACATACTTGCTTATTTGCACTCATCATATTACTTTGTGTTAACAATTATCCATGAGATATACATGTTGAAAGTTGAAAGCAACTGCTGAAACTTAAATCTTCCTTTGTGTTGCTTCAAAACCTTCTATTAAGAATCTATTTCTTTATGAGTTAACTCTTATGCAAGACTTGTTGATGCTTGTCTTGAAAGTACTATTCATAAAAAGTCTTTGCTATATGATTCAGTTGTTAGGTCATTATCTATTTGTTAATAAACTATAGACCATTGCTTTGAATCACTTCATTCATCTCATATGCTTTACAATAGTATTGATCAAGATTATGATAGTAGCATGTCACTTCAGAAATTATCCTTTTTATCGTTTACCTACTCGAGGGCGAGTAGGAACTAAGCTTGGGGATGCTTGATACGTCTCAAACGTATCTATAATTTCTTATGTTCCATGCTAGTTTTATGATAATACTCACATGTTTTACATACACTTTATATCATTTTGATGCATTTTCCGGTACTAACCTATTAACAAGATGCCGAAGCGCCAGTTCCTGTTTTTTGCTGTTTTTGGTTTCAGAAATCCTACACAGGAAATATTCTCGGAATTCGACGAAACAAAAGCCAAACCTCCTATTTTTCCGAGGGACACACGGAGCCAGAAGGGCAAGCCAAGGGGAGGCCCATGGCCTCCACACCATAGGCCGGCGCGGCCAAGAGAGGGGACGCGCCGCCATATGGGGTGGGCCCCTCGGGCACCCCCTCGCGCCGCCCTTTCGCCTATATATTCCTTCCGTCGCGAAAACCCTAAAACAATCAGCCATATTCCACGAAGAGTTCCGTAGCCGCCGCCATCGCGAAGACAAGTTCGGGGGACAAAAGTCTCTGTTCCGGCACGCCGCCGGGATGGGGAAGTGCCCCCGGAATCCATCTCCATCGACACCACCACCATCTTCATCGCTGTTGCTGTCTCCCATGATGAGGAGGGAGTAGTTCTCCCCCGAGGCTGAGGGCTCTACCGGTAGCTATGTGGTTCATCTCTCTCTCCCATGGTGTGATCTTTATGTGATCATGAGCTTTGTAATCTAGTTGAATATGTAGATGTTACTCTTGTCTATTATGCACTCTAGAGGTTACTTTAATATGAACTCCGGAGTTACTCTCCACGGTGTGATGGTGACAGTGTGCGCATCGTGTGTGATTCCTTTATGAAGTTGTGGAGCTTGTTTACTCCGGCTTGAGGTGTGCTTTTGCAGCCCTACACAATGAATGGTGTTTGTTATCCAAAAAGAGAGTGTTTGAGAGTAGCATTTATTTATTCAATTATGTGATCATTGTTGAGAGTGTCCACTAGTGAAAGTATGATCCCTAGGCCTTGTTTCTAAGCATTGAAACACCGTTTCCAACAAGTTCTGCTACATGTTAGCTTGCTGCCATTTTTATTTCAGATTGCAATTACTACTTATAATCATCCATATTACTTGTATTTCACTATCTCTTCGCCGAACTAGTGCACCTATACATCTGACAAGTGTATTAGGTGTGTTGGGGACACAAGAGACTTCTTGTATCTTAATTGCAGGGTTGCTTGAGAGGGATATCTTTGACCTCTACCTCCCCGAGTTCGATAAACCTTGGGTGATTCACTTAAGGGAAACCTGCTGCTGTTCTACAAACCTCTGCTCTTGGAGGCCCAACACTGTCTACAGGAATAGAAGCGTGCGTAGACATCAGGGACAATCTCATTTACAAGCATATTAACACTATTGCAAGCCAAGCATTGGGAAGAGAAATCTTTCATCATTTTGGTTGCATTAATGGGAGAATATTGCAAGCATTTTGCACAAAACATGTTCAACATTTGATCATTGTTGTCGACAAACCTAGGAAAAGAGCAATTGTTCGGCAAGGTTGTCACAACACAAGCATCATTATCAACATTGCAAGCAATACATGGGAAAGAGAAAATTTTCGACATATTGCAAGCAATAGGATAGAAATCGAAACACTCATGGCATGGCATGGACATATTATCATAAGCAACTACTTCCACATGATCAACAATGGTGGTATCACAAGTATCACAAGGGAAAGTGAAAGAAGCATATGACATGGCAATAGGATCATCCAACTCATGCAAGCACTCACAAATCATCATGTCCACTAGTGGGATCATGGCATCATCAGCACCCATATAGGTACCTTTGTAGTCCCGCTCATATGAGGTAGGTGTTGTGGAAGAGGCAGGCTCGATGTGGCCTCCATGTTCATCTTCAAGCAAGCATGGTGTGATATCATCATCTTCATGCACCATGTACATCTTCTCCATGATCAGCGTCTCGTCATCCATGGAACCTATGAGACACAAGGAAACACACTAGAGGTAGAGGGTAAGATGTTAAAATTGAAAATGGCCTCACATGACCTATTGATACGTCTCCAACGTACCTATAATTTCTGATGTTCCATGCTTGTTTTATGACAATACTTACATGTTTTGCTTGCACTTTATAATGTTTTTATGCATTTTCTGGAACTAACCTATTAACGAGATGCCGAAGTGCCAGTTCCTGTTTTCTGCTGTTTTTGGTTCCAGAAAGGCTGTTCGGGCAATATTCTCGGAATTGGACGAAATCAACGCCAAACATCTTATTTTTCCCGGAAGGCCCCGAACACCGAAGGAGAGTCGGAGGCGAGCCGGGGGGCCCCACACGACAGGCCGCGCGGGCTCCACCCCGGCCGCGCCGGCCTATGGGGAGGAGGCCCCGTGGCCCCTCCGACTCCGTCTCTTCGCCTATATAAGCCCTTTCGACCTAAAAACGCGACACCAATTGACTAAACTCTAGAAAGACTCCAGGGGCGCCGCCACCATCGCGAAACTCCAATTCGGGGGACAGAAGTCTCTGTTCCGGCACCTGCCGGGACGGGGAAGTGCCCCGGAAGCCATCTCCATCGACGCCATCGCCTCCATCATGCTCCGTGAGTAGTTCCCCCATGGACTACGGGTTCTAGCTGTAGCTAGTTGGTATTCTCTCCCCCATGTACTTCAATACAATGATCTCATGAGCTGCCTTACATGATTGAGATTCATCCGATGTAATCGGTGTTGTGTTTGTCGGGATCCGATGGATTGTTACGTTATGATTGTCTATCTATAAAGTTTGTGAAGTTATTGTTGCTGCAATCTTGTTGTGTTTAATGCTTGTCACTAGGGCCCGAGTGGCATGATCTTAGATTTGAGCTCTATACTTATTGCTTAGATTGTATCTACAAGTTGTATGCACATGTCTATGTCCGGAACCAAAGGCCCCAAAGTGACGAAATTGGGACAAGCTGGAGGGAAAGGCTTAGATATGAGGATCACATGTTTTCACGGAGTGTTAATGCTTTGCTCCGGTGCTCTATTAAAAGGAGTGCCTTAATTTCCGATAGATTCCCTAGAGGCCCGACTGCCACCGGCTCGGTAGGACAAAAGATGTTGTACAAGTTTCTCATTGCGAGCACGTATGACTATATATGGAAAACATGCCTACATGATTAATGATCTTGATGTTCTGTCTTAATGCTATTTCAATCCTATCAATTGCCCGACTGTAATTTGTTCACCCAACACTTGTTATTGGAGAGTTGCCACTAGTGTAGATAGCTGGGAACCCCGGTCCATCTTTCATCATCATATACTCGTTCTACATGTCATTGGAAGTAGTATCAACTATCTTCCGGTGCCATTGCTCTCGTGTTACTATTACTGCTGCTGAGTTATCGTTATTATCGCTCTCATATCACTCGCTACTTTCACATCACCCCTGTTACTAGTGCTTTTCCGAGTGCAGTTGAATTGACAACTCAGTTGTTAAGGCTTATAAGTATTCTTTACCTCCCCTTGTGTCGAATCAATAAATTTGGGTTTTACTTCCCTCGAAGACTGCTGCGATCCCCTATACTTGTGGGTTATCAAGATCGTTTTTCGGCGCCGTTGCCGGCGAGGCATAGCTCTACTCATAAGTTCACCCGGGGAGTACACTCTACCTCTATCTCTCGTTCTTATTTTATTTTATTTTGTTTTGCTTAGTTTACTTTTGTCTAGTTTATTTGTGCTTAGTTTATTTCTGTCTTGTTTTATTTTTCTTAGTTTACTTTTGTCTAGTTTATTTTTGTCTTGTTTTACTTTTCTCATATACCCAAAAATCCATAAAAAATTGAAAAACCCAAAAATTAAAAACTGTTGTTATGGGAGAACCAACAACCTACTTGGAGCTTATAGAATATTATAATAATTATAGAGAATCAAGAACTGGTAAAGTGATGAGTGCTGTGATAGAAAAATTGAATACAATTGCTAAAATCTTGCTTAAACGCCATGATATAAACTCGTTGCTCTCAACAGGACACTAAACATCTTAAATTTCAATGTGGCTTTAGTGAGGAATTTTTAATTAAGAACTATAATCGGAATAGCTATATTCATTTTGGGTTTGAAGAGGTAGAACAATTTGTCATATTTATGGGAGCCTCTGAGATAGAATCCTTCATGGTTAAAAATTATGAAACTTGTGTTGTTTGTAAGGACCTTAAAGATTATGTCTCTTCTATCCTTAATTTTTGCAATGAAAGTTACCCTGATAATCCTGATATCATTGATTATAAAGAGAGACTCATTAATGCACAAGAATTCACTCACAATTTGCAGGAACCAGTGGAAGAAGAAATTGATGAACCTGAAAGTTCATTGGATGAAAAAGATGAGGAAATTGATGAACCTGAAAGCTCATTGGATGAAAAAGAAGAGGAGAGTGATGAACAAAAGGAGGAAGAATGGATTAGCTACCCATGCCAACCTTCTAATGAGAGTAACTCTTTATCTCTTACACTATTTGATTGTCCTCCATGCTTACCGAAAGAGGTTGAATGTTATGTTCCTGTGGATTCTCTTGAAATATTCCCTATGAGTAAAACTTGTGAGAATAATTATACTACTGTTATTTATGATAATCCATGCTACTTTGATAAATCTTATGATAATGCTTTGTTGGTGCCTGATGTCGAAATGCATGGTACTAAAGAATTTTGCGTAGCAAATGTTTATGATAAAGCTCTTGATGATGGTCCTATGTTACTTGATAATATTAATTGTACTACTAATGAAAATGGGATTGGAGAGGTCTTGACATTATCTATGAGTCCCATATCTCTTGAGATTGATCAACCATCTTGTTATATTATTGATAAAAGTGTGTTTGAAAGTTTTAATCGCACTATTTTTGAGCTTGATAAAAATTATGTGTTTATGGATCATGAAAGGCATGCTATATGTGATAGTTATATTATTGAGTTTGTTCACGAAGCTACTGAAAATTATTATGAGAGAGGAAAATATAGTTGTAGAAATTTTCATGGTGCTAAAACACCTCTCTATATGCTTAAAATTTTGAAGTTACTCTTGTTTTATCTTCTTATGCTTATCACTTTGTTGTTCATGAATTTATTTGTGTACAAGATTCCTATGCATAGGAAGTGGGTTAGACTTAAATGTGTTTTGAATTTTCTTCTTGATGCTCTCTTTTGCTTCAACTCTTATTCCTTGCGAGTGCATCATTAAAAACTCATCGAGCCCATCTTAATGGCTATAAAGAAAGCACTTCTTGGGAGATAACCCATGTGTTTATTTTGCTACTGTTTTGTTGTGTCTTGGAAGTTGTTACTACTGTAGCAACCTCTCCTTATCTTTATTTTATTGCAACGTTGTGCCAAGTGAAGCCTCTAATCGAAGGTTGATACTAGATTTGGATTTCTGCGCAGAAACAGATTTCTATCTGTCACGAATCTGGGCTGTTTTCTATGTAGGTAACTCAGAAAAATCTGCCAATTTACGTGCGTGTTCCTCAGATATGTACGCAACTTTCGTTAGTTTTGAGTTTTCTGATTTGAGCAACGGAAGTACCTCTTTTAAATTCGTCTTTACTGGCTGTTCTGTTTTGGCAGATTCTGTCTCTGTTTTTTGCATTGTCTCTTGCGGACTTTAAGCAAGGCTTTCTACACGTGGAGAGCTGTAGCTAATGTTTTATTGAGTTCCTGCAATGTGCCACTACAGGACCAAGGTGGATTCAAGTTTTTTTGAGTACTAACCCTTCTAATGAAGTTTATGAGAAGTTTGGTGTGAAGGAAGTTTTCAAGGGTCAAGAGAGGAGGATGATATATGATCAAGAAGAGTGAAAAGTCTAAGCTTGGGGATGCCCCCGTGGTTCATCTCTGCATATTTCAAGAAGACTCAAGCGTCTAAGCTTGGTGATGCCCAAGGCATCCCCTTCTTCATCAACTTATCAGGTTTCTTCTATTGAAACTATATTTTTATTCGGTCACATCATATGTGCTTTACTTGGAGCGTCCGTGTGCTTTTATTTTTGTTTTTGTTTGAATAAGATCGGATCCTAGCAATCCTTGTTTGGGAGAGAGACACGCTCCGCTTTTTCATATGAACACTTGTTCTTCGTTTTACTTTTAATGTTCAATGATAAAAGTTGGAAGCTACATCACTTATGGTTATTTGGTTGGAAACAGAAAATGCCTCATATTGTCTTGAATAATTTGACACTTGGCAATTGTTTTAAGCTCTCAAGTAGATCTGTTGCGGTCAGAAACCCACCGGCGAGCAGCGACGGGCAACACCGTAGAGCCGGGAGGCTCCCAGGACTGCGGCTGGCCCTGGTCCCTCCGAGCGACGGCCCGCAAAGACTCGGCACGCACGTCCGATGCTGATGCAAGGGCGTGCCACCTGACCTATACCTGGTCGGGAAGGTGTTGGATGTGCCTCGCTTAGTTTCCTGCATGGCATACACGTAAACATTAAATACGAGCCTCGATCGGCTCTCAGGTTGTCCTGTGAATCGGCTCAAGGAGCCGATCCACCCATGATCCGTACGAGGTGTACGATCAGATGGTGGTCCTGCTTGATCAAAATAAAACTAAAACGACCTACTACGATTTGGGGTTTTCACCGCATAATCGGAACATCCTACTCGTGATTGAGCCTGGCGGCCACGCACGGTGATCGTAAACCGTCCCTAGACAAGGCCTAAAAACCAACACGAAGTTGATCCCCGGAACATCCCTGTCTAGGGCTAGCAAACTACACCCTACGCGCCATCGGATCCTTCAACCCGTTTGTAAGGACTAACTATGCAGATATTAAACTAATCCTTGAAGAACAAGGAGCAATCATAACGGATCGGATCTACTAAATAATGATCAAGCGGGGCGCCGCCCTTACACCTAAGATAGGTGTAAGGACGGCTAGACGTCTAAGGGTTGCACGACGACAGCATATGATACGATGAACAATGCTAACCCTAATACATCTATGATAACTACGTTGCTCGCCATCAAAAAGGCTTCAGCACGAGCAACACATGAACAACTGATACGTCTCCGACGTATCGATAATTTCTTATGTTCCATGCCATATTATTGATGATACCTACATGTTTTATGCACACTTTATGTCATATTCGTGCATTTTCTGGAACTAACCTATTAACAAGATGCCGAAGAGCCAGCTTGCTGTTTTCTGCTGTTTTTGGTTTCGTAAATCCTAGTAACGAAATATTCTCGGAATTGGACGAAATCAACGCCCGGGGTCCTATTTTGCCACGAAGCTTCCGGAAGACCGAAAGGGATACGAAGTGGGGCGACGAGGCGCCGCCACCATAGGGCCGCGCGGCCGCAGGGGGCCCGCGCCGCCCTATGGTGTGGGCCCCTCGTCGGCCCTCCGACTCGCCCTTCCGCCTACTTATAGCCTCCGTCGCGAAAACCCCAATGCGAAGAACCACGATACGGAAAACCTTACTGAGACGCCGTCGCCGCCAATCCTATCTCGGGGGATTCTGGAGATCTCCTCCGGCACCCTGCCGGAGAGGGGATTCATCTCCCGGAGGACTCTTCACCGCCATGGTCGCCTCCGGAGTGATGAGTGAGTAGTTCACCCCGGACTATGGGTCCATAGCGGTAGCTAGATGGTTGTCTTCTCCTCATTGTGCTTCATTGTTGGATCTTGTGAGCTGCCTAACATGATCAAGATCATCTATCTGTAATACTCTATGTTGTGTTTGTCGGGATCCGATGGATAGAGAATACCATGTTATGTTAATTATCAAATTATTACCTATGTGTTGTTTATGATCTTGCATGCTCTCCGTTATTAGTAGAGGCTCTGGCCAAGTTTTTGCTCTTAACTCCAAGAGGGAGTATTTATGCTCGATAGTGGGTTCATGCCTGCATTGACACCTGGGACGATGGATAAAGTTCTAAGGTTGTGTTGTGCTGTTGCCACTAGGGATAAAACATTGATTCTATGTCTAAGGATGTAGTTATTGATTACATTACGCACCATACTTAATGCAATTGTTTGTTGCTTTGCAACTTAATACCGGAAGGGGTTCGGATGATAACCTGAAGGTGGACTTTTTAGGCATAGATGCAGTTGGATGGCGGTCTATGTACTTTGTCGTAATGCCCAATTAAATCTCACTATACTTATCATGACATGTATGTGCATTGTTATGCCCTCTCTATTTGTCAATTGCCCGACTGTAATTTGTTCACCCAACATGCTTTTATCTTATGGGAGAGACACCTCTAGTGAACTGTGGACCCCGGTCCATTCTTTTATATTGAAATACAAATCTGCTGCAATACTTGTTTTTACTGTTTTCTTGCAAACAATCATCTTCCACACAATACGGTTAATACTTTGTTACAGCAAGCCGGTGAGATTGACAACCTCACTGTTTCGTTGGGGCAAAGTACTTTGGATTGTGTTGTGCAGGTTCCACGTTGGCGCCGGAATCCCTGGTGTTGCGCCGTACTACATCCCGCCGCCATCAACCTTCAACGTGCTTCTTGGCTCCTCCTGGTTCGATAAACCTTGGTTTCTTTCTGAGGGAAAACTTGCTGCTGTGCGCATCATACCTTCCTCTTGGGGTTCCCAACGAACGTGTGAAATACACGCCATCAACAACGAATAAACATGTGCTGCCTAGATCGCAAGATGCGATCTAGGCAGCATGATGCTTACCCGGAAGAAACCCTCGAGACAAGGGAGTTGGCGATGCGCCTAGATTGGTTTGTGGTGAACGTGATTGTTGTTTATTTCATAAACCCTAGATACATATTTATAGTCCGTAGACTTTCTAATCGTGGGAATAATCCCAACCGGGCACGAGCCCAAACTCTATCTAACCAACACGTATCCTACTATGTTACAGATACACGGGCAATCTAGCCCAAACTTTGTATACAAGGCCGATTCATGTATTTCTTCTATGTATAATCTTCAAGCCCATCTTCAATCGCGGCCCACCTCTGATCCGGTCAAATTCTGGTGATAACACATGCCCCCTGGTTTTGGAAATGACAATTCCAAAATCACTCTATTTTTTTTCTCTTCGTCGGTTCATGTCGTAGCAGAGCAGAACTGCCGCAGAATCTTTCATCATGTTGCCTCGCCTTCTCGGCTTCTTTGCGTGAATTAGCAGATTCGACATCATGTCCTCGAGAACCGCCATGGCATTAAATCTCCACTACACCCCTTTTATTTAACCGCATCGAGTAATTTGCTTCTTCATCCTCCCCTCGCATCGATACACCGAAAAGCCCTCCCCCACCATGGACTCATCCTCCTCCTCTGCTGCATCGGCCATTTCCTTCCAATCCTCTTCCTCAAGCGAGCCGATGCCAGGGCACAACCAATGGGAAGAGCCGGAGTGGGACTTCGACTTCGTGCCCGACGGCCCACCTGAAGCCCTCGTCGGGTCAGATGGGGATTTGCCCCTGACCGATGGAGAGGACGACCTCCAGTTCCTGATTGATGGAGAACTGGTGGCGGAGAGTGAGGACGACCTCCTCTCTTGGGGTAACTCCGCTTCCTCCGGCGAAGGGGAAGAGGAGGATGAAGAGGACGATACCTCCTCCGACGAAGAGGAGGAGGAAGGTGACACTTCCTCTGACGAGCCGCCGGCGAAGCGCTTTCGCGGCTGGGCCTGGTCGGATGACGACGAGGACGATGATGACGAGGAAGAAGCCCCCGTCGAGGGCTACGGCAGTAGCGACGAGGAGCTCGCCAGCAGCAGCACCGGCGGCGGCTACAATGGCGACGATGAGGACAGCGACGGCCCCTAGAGCAGGGGCCAATTAGTATAGGACTAGTAGTAGCGAGTGTATTAGGCATCGGATGATCCTTTTGAGAGCCATCGGCTCTTTCTTGTAAAGTCGTTCCTTTGAATCAATAAGAATTGTTCTTCCAATTCGACTCTCAATTCATCCAATTTCAAGCCTTCCATTTGCCGTACCAAAACCCGATAGCAACGCATCGGACTTTTTGCCTCAAACGCCCATGAAGCCAGACTCAGATACCAATTTTAGACAGTCAATCAAGCACTTCTCAAATTCAGACTGTAATTTGATATCTGACCGTAATACTTTGCAATTCTATAGCCGATGGCCGTTCATTTGGCTGTTTTTTTTTTGTAAATCCAGACTCCTCCATCTTCTTGTAGCAACAGGACGGTCCAGACCCTGTAGATGATGACGGCTTCCCTTTCAAATTCCTTTCAGCAGCTCTAGTGGTCTTCTCTTGCAACAACTCACCATCTTGGAAGAGGGTTATGATGGCGGGCTAGCCGATGAAACCCCAATTCCCTTCTAAAAACAGAGCATTCACCAAATCAGCTGCCCCCCGAGCCTCAGTCAAGGCGAGAACGGCGGTGAGGACACACAGTTCAGACAAACGGACCTATGCTCGCGCAAAACTGAGAAAACCACCACACAGAGCCAGCCAAACTTTCCACCATCGATCACCTTTTCTTCCGTTGAAAGCCGATATCGTAGACGAAACACCAGCGGCTTAATGAGCCAAAAGGCTGGGTTGGATGCCAAACCGACGCTTCCGACAATACCGCCGAACCGGCGACCTTGCGCAACGGGTTGGAAATCCTCGAAGAGAAGGTTCTGGCACCGAAATCGGCTTACTGCCGCTGAGGAAGCTCTCATTGTCCACCCCCTCCAGGAAGCAGAAGGCCATCCGTGTCTTGAACACGCGGCGGATAGATCCTGTGTCTGCATAACGTGAGAATTTTTTTTTACGGGCCGATTTTTCTATCGGCCCCCAATGTTTCACTGCACATGTATCGCACATGTTCATCTGATTAGGTGCCCCCCGAGCCGATTCTCGCCGTGTATCCGCCGATATCGGCTCCGTGGTTAGCCAAGGCACTATATGTGAACGTCGGCTCTGTTAGGACCAGTGTTGACTTCTTCCATCTCATCAGCCGACGTAAACCCATTGCCCATTAGATCGACGTTGAACCCAGGCAGAATGCATGGTGAGGATAATTTTGGCCGATTGCTGGAATCGGCCTCCATGTTGATTGAATTGCTCAATGAAGGTTTTGCAATGTTCCTCCATAGATCCTTGGGGCCGATCACATGGATCGGCATCGCCACGTTTGTCCATAGATGTTGCTCTTGTTACACGGTCGGGCCGGTGGATAAAACCAGCCTAACCCCGTCCTTCGTCACGTCGATGCGCTCGCAGTCGTCCAAATTGATGCCTGAGAGTGGCTCTTGGCCTGATGTCTCCCAAACGTTCATGCCAGCCGTTGAAATCTCGGCTGAATCATCTGCGTGGACGACCTCTACTTTATCTCCATCCCACTGTATTAGGCATTGGTGCATCATGGATGGAATGCAACAGTTGGCGTGGATCCAATCTCTCCCTAGTAGGACAGCATAGGTGCTCTTGCTGTCGACAATAAAGAACGTCGTAGGGATGGTTTTCCTTCCTACGGTCAGATCCACGTTCAGAACACCTTGTGCGTCAGATGCTTGGCCGTTGAAATCGCTCAGCGTCACGTTGGTCTTGATCAGGTCCGAGCTAGAGTGTCCCAACCGACGTAGCATGGAGTATGGCATAATGTTGACTGCCGCTCCGGTGTCCACCAGCATCTTGTTGACAGGCTGCCCATTGATGTAGCCTCGCAAGTACAGGGCCTTCAGATGTCCGTAACTTCTTTCTCGTGGCTTCTCAAAGATAACCGGCCGTGGGCCGCAGATCAAGTTGTGCCACAGGTGCTTCGTCTAATCCTCGGAGCACTAAACTCCGTTGGAAGGATGAACACCATGTTTGTGCCAGCCGATGTCTCATCATCGCCTTTCTTTTGTCCGGGGCGCCACTCTTTCCTTTGTGGCCGACCTTCTTCGTCCAGGGTTCGCTGAATTTTAGCGGCCAGATCAGGCCGCGCCTTCCTCAACGTGTGCAGGTATAACCTTTCGGCTTCCTCCAAACCACGCAGTCGCTGAACCCTACGCTTTTGGGAACGGCTGAGCCCATCAGGGCACCACCTTGGCCGATGATACTTATCTTCTTCTTCATCATCGTCCTCTAGTTCCTCGAGATCTTCTACCCGAGAGGACTCAACATGCTTGTTCCGAGGCGGGAGAGGCCCTAGACGTTTGAACACAGACACGTTAGCTGCATCCTTCTTCTTTTGTCTACATTCTGGGCAGTTGCCGATTGTAGGCAATCGGCTCATTCCCGAATCCCAGCAGTGTTTGAAGAAGGGGCAGTCCCAGTGCCTATCCACGTCGTCTTGCTCTCTCGACTTTTCCTTGGCGTGGCGCTCATATCTCTCCTCGTCGCGATCATGCCGACGGTGTCTCCTGGCGTCCCTAGCCAGGCGATCTCTTTCATCATCGTCGTTGTATCGTCGGCGTTGGTCATATTGACTCACATACTTGTTGAGGAGGTGATCAGAGAGAGGTCGCTGATATCTTACGTTCCTCACTTCTCCCTCTGTGATGTAGCGCTTGCCATCGTGGCGGAGCCGATCGCGTGGAACGGCTTCCTCTCGTGTCCTTGCTATGAGAGCAGCTGCCCTCGTCTCCGTCCTTACCGGAGTGGTGCCCGGGTCCTACCATGTTGATATTGAACGAGAATCCTGGTCGGCACCCTCCGGGGTAAGTGCACTCCACCATGTTAACGGCGGGGAAGGGGTGTGTGTCGACCTTCATGGCGTACTGGCTGAAAATTAGCCGCCCTTGTTCTATCGCCATTTGGACCTGCTGACGCCACACCCTGCAGTCGTTGGTGGCATGGGTGAACGTGTTATGCCACTTGCAGTATGGCTTTCCGTTCAGCTCCTGAGCCGTAGGGATCTTGTGGCCTTCGGGTACCTTTAGCTGCTTCTCCTTGAGTAGGAGGTCGAAAATTTGCTCAGCCTTGGTGACATCGAAGTCAAACCCTCTTGGAGGACCCTGTGGCTTAACCCACTTACAGGACACGGGGCTTGCCCCCGAGTCCATTCAGCCATCGCTACCTCTTGATCTCCCGCGAGAACCTTCATCTTCATCCGCCTCAACCGGGACCACCGCACGTTTGAATTTATCCCGGTATACATCCGGGTGGCGCTGTTCATATGCCGATAGCTTCGCACCATGTGCGCCGGTGAAGGGTAGTCTGCTTGGGAGGCCACGTCCTTGATCGGTGATGCGAGACCCACCACCGCCAACTCGACTGCTTCTTTTTCAGTCACACGAGCCGAATAGCATCGGTTCCTAACGGTCCTGAAGCGCTGGATGTATTCTGAAACTGTTTCTCCGCGCCTCTGTCGTACTTGTGCTAGATCGGCAATGCCAGCCTCGGAAGCCTCTGAGTGATACTGCATGTGGAACTGCTCTTCCAACTGCTTCCAAGTCCGGATTGAGTCTGGTGGCAGCGATGTGTACCACCCAAAAGCCGATCCTGTGAGGGATTGTGCGAAGAACCTCACACGCAGCTCATCTGATGCTGAGATCATGCCCAGCTGTGCCAAATATCGGCTCACATGCTCGATGGAGCTGGAACCATCTGATCCATTAAACTTGGAGAAATCAGGGAGCCGATATTTGGGTGGTAGAGGGATCAACTCGTACTCATTGGGGTACGGCTTGGAATAGCCGATTGTCCTCCTTTTCGGCACCATGCCGAACTGGTCTTTTAAGATGGTACTAATCTGATCCGCGGTCCTGGCTGTAGGAATCGAACTGCGAAGATTCGCCGGAGTGGCGTACTTAGCCAGCCATGCTTGTTTTTCCAAATCTGAGCCAACCGCAAGAGGTGAGCTGCGGAGGTTTGTCGGAGTGGCATACTTAGCTAGCCACGTACGCTTCTCAAGGTCTGTTCCCGAAGTTCCTCCTGCTGTTCCAGAAATCCCTGCTGTTGCAGTCTGGTTGGTGAGTGCCCAGTTACTGCAGTCTGGCACGTATGTGCACGTGTATCCGTGAGGGATCGCCTTAGGCGCCTCATGCAAGAATTGGTAGTCACTAGGGTCACCACCGATCTTGTAGACGACGTATGCCGGTGAATTCAGCACCTCTGGTGCTGCCAACGCGAACGGCAGCGGTGGACGGGACTGGAGTGGCATCTCTCCTTGATGAGTCCCTAGAGCTGGTCCTGACGGAGAGTACTGATGCCTCATGATTTCCTGGATCACGCGAAGAGCGACACGCTCCAAAGTGTTCACCGGGCTCTCGGAATGGCGGTGCAGCGAATGAGCTACCATGAAGTTAATCTCCCGACGCGAGACCCGGTGCGTTCTTCCGACGGGGCGGACAGGTCCACTCCATCGAGCGCGCCTTCGGTGAGAACCCTTTCCACCTGATGCCGTGTGAGCGGGTTCTGTGAAAAGAGCCGATGAGATCGGCTTCGAGGATCGCTTTGACCTCGTCATGCTTCTTCTTGAGCTCCTCGGTCAGATCCTCGTACGTGACTGGAGTGCCTTCCGCCATCTCAGATGTAGATGGCGATGCGGTTGATGTCGAAGATTGTCCCACCGGGCGTGCCGGAATGTGTTGCGGTCGAAACCCACCGGCGAGCAGCGACGGGCAACACCGTAGAGCCGGGAGGCTCCCGGGACTGCGGTTGGCCCTGGTCCCTCCGAGCGACGGCCCGCAAAGACTCGGCACGCACGTCCGATGCCGATGCAAGGGCGTGCCACCCGACCTATACCCGGTCGGGAAGGTGTTGGATGTGCCTCGCTTAGTTTCCTCGCATGGCATACACGTAAACATTAAATACGAGCCTCGATCGGCTCTCAGGTTGTCCTGTGAATCGGCTCAAGGAGCCGATCCACCCATGATCCGTACGAGGTGTACGATCAGATGGTGGTCCTGCTTGATCAAAATAAAGCTAAAAGGACCTACTACGATTTGGGGTTTTCACCGCATAATCGGAACATCCTACTCGTGATTGAGCCTGGCGGCCACGCACGGTGATCGTAAACCGTCCCTAGACAAGGCCTAAAAACCAACACGAAGTTGATCCCCGGAACATCTTGTCTAGGGCTAGCAAACTACACCCTACGCGCCACTGGATCCTTCAACCCGTTTGCAAGGCCTAACTATGCAGATATTAAACTAATCCTTGAAGAACAAGGAGCAATCATAACGGATCGGATCTACTAAATAATGATCAAGCGGGCGCCGCCCTTACACCTAAGATAGGTGTAAGGACGGCTAGACGTCTAAGGGTTGCACGACGACGACATATGATACGATGAACAATGCTAACCCTAATACATCTATGATAACTACGTTGCTCGCCATCAAAAAGGCTTCGAGCACGAGCAACGCATGAACAACGAATAACGTGTGTCTGCCTAGATCGCAAGATGCGATCTAGGCGACATGATGCTTACCGGAAGAAACCCTCGAGACAAGGGAGTTGGCGATGCGCCTAGATTGGTTTGTGGTGAACGTGATTGTTGTTTATTTCATAAACCCTAGATACATATTTATAGTCCGTAGACTTTCTAATCGTGGGAATAATCCCAACCGGGCACGAGCCCAAACTCTATCTAACCAACACGTATCCTACTATGTTACAGATACACGAGCAAACTAGCCCAAACTTTGTATACAAGGCCGATTCATGTATTTCTTCTATGTATAATCTTCAAGCCCATCTTCAATCGCGGCCCACCTCTGATCCGGTCAAATTCTGGTGATAACAGATCATGATTAAGTTTTTTTCATGTAGTTTAAACCTATTAGTGGAGAACTACTGTAGAGCTTATTGAAATTGGTTTGCATGATTGGTCTCTCTTAAGGTCTAGATATTTTCTGGTAAAAGTGTTTGAGCAACAAGGAAGACAGTGTAGAGTATTATAATGCTTGCAATATGTTCTTATGTAAGTTTCTTTGTACCGGTTCATACTTGTGTTTGCTTCAAATAACCTTGCTAGCCCAAAGCCTTGTACCGAGAGGGAATGCTTCTCGTGCATCCAAAACCTTGAGCCAACCACTATGCCATTTGTGTCCACCATACCTACCTACTACATGGTATTTCTCCGCCATTCCAAAGTAAATTGCTTGAGTGCTACCTTTAAACAATTCAAAATTTATCACCTCTGATTTGTGTCATGTTTAATAGCTCATGAGGAAGTATGTGGTGTTTATCTTTCAATCTTGTTGGGCAACTTTCACCAATGGACTAGTGGCTTCATCCGCTTATCCAATAACTTGGCAAAAAGAGCTGGCAATGGGATTCCCAGTCCCAAATTAATTAACAAAAATAGACACTCCTCCATGGTATGTGATTGTTGGACGGCACCCGAAGGATTCGGTTAGCCATGGCTTGAGAAAGCAAAGGTGGGGAGGAGTGTCATCATAATAAAACTAAAATAAAAAGGCACTCCTTCATGGTATGAGATTGTTGGCAGGCACCCGAAGATTCGGTTAGCCATGGTTTGTGAAAGAAAGGTTGGAAGGAGTGCCACCCAAAAATAAAATAAAATGGGAGCCGCTCTTTGAAGGTTTGTCTGGCAAGGGGGTTAGAGTGCCCACTACCATTCGTTGACAACAACAAACACCTCTCAAAACTTTACTTTTATGCTCACTTTATGTTTTCAAAACCAAAGTTCTAGCACAAATATAGCAATCAATGCTTCCCTCTGCGAAGGGCCATTCTTTTACTTTATGTTGAGTCAGTTTACCTACTTCCTTCCATCTTAGAAGCAAACACTTGTGTCAACTGTGCATTGATTCTTACATACTTGCTTATTTGCATTCATCATATTACTTTATCTTGAAAATTATCCATGAGATATGCATGTTGAAAGTTGAAGGCAACTGCTGAATTTTATATCTTCCTTTGTGTTGCTTCGATGCCTTTACTTTGAATCTATTTCTTTATGAGTTAACTCTTGTGCAAGACTTTTGATGCTTGTCTTGAAAGTACTCTTCATGAAAAGTTTTGCTATATGTTATCTATTTGTTAGCAACTATAGATTATTGCCTTGAGTCACTTCATTCATCTCATGTGCTTTGTAATAGTATGATCAAGGTTATGTAAGTAGCATGTCATTACAGAAATTATTCTTTTATCGTTTACCTACTCGAGGACGAGCAGGAACTAAGCTTGGGGATGCTGATACGTCTCCAACGTACCTATAATTTCTGATGTTCCATGCTTGTTTTATGACAATACTTACATGTTTTGCTTGCACTTTATAATGTTTTTATGCATTTTCCGGAACTAACCTATTAACGAGATGCCGAAGTGCCAGTTCCTGTTTTCTGCTGTTTTTGGTTCCAGAAAGGCTGTTCGGGCAATATTCTCGGAATTGGACGAAATCAACGCCAAACATCTTATTTTTCCCGGAAGGCCCCAGAACACCGAAGGAGAGTCGGAGGCGAGCCAGGGGGCCCCACACGACAGGGCCGCGCGGGCTCCACCCCGGCCGCGCCGGCCTATGGGGAGGAGGCCCCGTGGCCCCTCCGACTCCGTCTCTTCGCCTATATAAGCCCTTTCGACCTAAAAACGCGACACCAATTGACGAAACTCCGGAAAGACTCCGTGGGCGCCGCCACCATCGCGAAACTCCAATTCGGGGGACGAAGTCTCTGTTCCGGCACCCTGCCGGGACGGGAAGTGCCCCGGAAGCCATCTCCATCGACGCCATCGCCTCCATCATGCTCCGTGAGTAGTTCCCCCATGGACTACGGGTTCTAGCTGTAGCTAGTTGGTATTCTCTCCCCATGTACTTCAATACAATGATCTCATGAGCTGCCTTACATGATTGAGATTCATCCGATGTAATCGGTGTTGTGTTTGTCGGGATCCGATGGATTGTTACGTTATGATTGTCTATCTATAAAGTTTGTGAAGTTATTGTTGCTTGCAATCTTGTTATGTTTAATGCTTGTCACTAGGGCCCGAGTGGCATGATCTTAGATTTGAGCTCTATACTTATTGCTTAGATTGTATCTACAAGTTGTATGCACATGTCTATGTCCGGAACCAAAGGCCCCAAAGTGACGAAATTGGGACAAGCTGGAGGGAAAGGCTTAGATATGAGGATCACATGTTTTCACGGAGTGTTAATGCTTTGCTCCGGTGCTCTATTAAAAGGAGTGCCTTAATTTCCGAGTAGATTCCCTAGAGGCCCGGCTGCCACCAGGCTGGTAGGACAAAAGATGTTGTACAAGTTTCTCATTGCGAGCACGTATGACTATATATGGAAAACATGCCTACATGATTAATGATCTTGATGTTCGTCTTAATGCTATTTCAATCCTATCAATTGCCCGATCGTAATTTGTTCACCCAACACTTGTTATTGGAGAGTTGCCACTAGTGTAGATAGCTGGGAACCCCGGTCCATCTTTCATCATCATATACTCGTTCTACATGTCATTGGAAGTAGTATCAACTATCTTCCGGTGCCATTGCTCTCCGTGTTACTATTACTGCTGCTGAGTTCTTGTTATTATTGCTCTCATATCACTGCTACTTTCACATCACCCCTGTTACTAGTGCTTTTCCAGTGCAGCTGAATTGACAACTCAGTTGTTAAGGCTTATAAGTATTCTTTACCTCCCCTTGTGTCGAATCAATAAATTTGGGTTTTACTTCCCTCGAAGACTGCTGCGATCCCCTATACTTGTGGGTTATCACCTATCAACTACCACTCTCATCTCACTTGGTGTATCACTCATGCTCTCGAAGTGGAGGCACTCAAGCTCACGTATAGTGGATTCACTCATCTCACATATAGTGGAGTTGCTCATCTCACATATAGTGGAGTCCCTCATCTCCAAGGCAATGGTGTCGTCGATGTCCGAGCAACCTAGCAAAGAGGAAAACAACACAAGAGGAGTAGAGGTTAAGTTGTTAGAAATCAAAATGTCCTCACTCGACTCATGGGGTGTGTCACTCTTGCTCTCAAGGTGTTTGAAGTATGTGTTGCACTCGGCTTTATCTTTGGGTGTCATTTTGGCTTATCGAGCATCTAACTCGGCGAAGTATTGATAAGTCTCAAACGTATCTATAATTTCTTATGTTCCATGCTAGTTATATGACAATACTCACATGTTTTATATACACTTTATATCATTTTGATGCATTTTACGGCACTAACCTATTAACAAGATGCCGAAGCGCCAGTTCTCGTTTTTACGCTGTTTTTAGTTTCGAGAAATCCTACACGGGAAATATTCTCGGAATTGGACGAAACAAAAGCCCACGGTCTTATTTTCCACGGAGCCTTCCAGAAGTCCGAAGAGGAGACGAAGAGGGGCGACGAGGCGGCCACACTCTAGGGGGGTGCAGCCCCACTCTTGGGCGCGCCGCCCTATGGGGTGGGCCCCTCGAGCGTCCCCCGACTCTGCCCCTTCGCCTATTTATTCTCTCCGTCGCGAAAACCCTAGTACCGAGAGCCACGATACGAGAAAAGTTCAAGAGACGCCGCCACCGCCAATCCCATCTCGGGGGATTCAGGAGATCGCCTCCGGCACCCTGCTGGAGAGGGGAATCATCACCGGAGGAATCTACACTACTAGGAAAAGGCCTAGCCGTAAGACTGCCAGCAGTGGCGCACCATGCCTGCCGTGCGCCACTACTACTTAGCAGTGGCGCACCACAAAACGGTGGGCCACTGTTACAAAAGTAGTAGTGGCGCACCTTGATAGTGGTGCGCCATAAGTAAGTGGTGATAGGAGGCCAGCTCCTCCCCCAACCTAGTAGTGGCGCACGTCAGAGGGGTGCGCCACTGCTACAATCCTTACCTATGGCGCACGTTGGTGAGGTGTGCCACTCGCTAGGAGGTGTCCGAGCCCGTTTAGAGATGATAGGCTTAGCAATGGCGCACTTCGTCGGTGCGCCACTGCTACATAGGTTACCTATGGCGCATGTCGGCTGGTGCGCCACTACTAGGGGGTGGCCAGAGCCCATTTAGAGATGAGAGGCTTAGAAGTGGCGCACCACTTAGCGAGTGCGCCATTGCTATGTCACCCTAGCGAGTGGCGCACGGCTAGGTGGTGCGCCACCGCTAACCCGGGACCATTTCCTCGCTTTTAACCCTCCACTCACATGTGCCACCCACTTTCCCCAAACACTCTTCCACCACCACCTCCCACCAAATCTGGATCCGGTCGTGTTGCCCCTCCTTCCCACCTCATTTTCACCTCTTCATTCACCAAAATTAAGTTGGTAAACTTAATTTTCTTCATAGGTAAGTAATGGTGAAGCTTTCCTTAGCTCAATACCCTACTCAATCTCAACTTTTTACCTCATCCAACACTCTAGGTCTCGCCGTATCGGTAACTTTGTTGGTTTTATGCTTTGTGTGTGACCGGTTCCGATTGTCTTGCACACACGTCACGTACACGTGTATGTGCACATATGTTATGTGCGAAGCTCGATGATCATGTGTTGTGCGCATGCGCGAAAAGCGTCACGTGCATGTGTGTTGTATGCGAAGCCTCCGGATCCACATGTGTTGTATATGCGAAGCCTCCACACATGTGTTGCATGTGTTTTTGTTTGCAGGGATTTGAAATGCGATGGAGTTGCCAATATTTTGCCGAAACGTTGATTCATTTCCGTTTCGGCGAATGTTGGGCATACTACGCATATACATGTCCTATTTTTAGGGAAGGTCATGCCAAAATTTTCTTTTGGTATGCTAAGATATCCATTTTCTCTATATCCGCGAGCGACCATGGTCCGCATGATGAGCGAAGGCGTTGTGGCTAGGTTTTTGAAAGCCGCGACAGCCGAGATGATTAGAAATAACCAAAAGGAGATAAGATGTCCGTGTCGAAGATGCAAGCCGACGAGCCTTATGGACCCTAAAGCCGATATGGTGCGGGACCACCTTCTCATGCGTGGTTTCATGGATGGCTATCGGTGGGAAGGCGACGAAGATGATTATGAATTTGTCCATGGGAATTCAACAAGAAGTAAGGAAGGAGGTGATCAGGATGTAGAAGATCTCGGGCATGATCAGGATGTAGAAGATCCCGGAGATGATCATGATCACAACGTAGGAGATGGAGGTCATCATGACGATCATGAAGATGAAGACGATGGACCATCGTCGATGGACTGGGTGCAGGACCCTTATCTTCAAGAGCCGCTTCTCAAGCAGACGAGTAACGCAAGAGCTGCCGCCCGAGAGAAAGCCAAGATGCATGGATCAACTGGAGGTAGACGCGGTTACTCCATTGTATGAAGGATGCAGGCCGGAGGATACCCGCCTGAAAGTAACGCTCATGGCTCTGGAGATGAAGGTAAAGCACAAAATGACCGACACATCCTTCAACGACAACATGTCATTACGGCAGGAACGTCTTCCCAAAGGTAACACGTGTCCGACTAGTATCGAGGAGGCCAAGAAAATCGTGTGTCCTCCGGATTTACCGCATGTGAAATACCATGTGTGCTTGAACGATTGCATCATTTATCGGAACGAGCACGCAGAGTGTACCATATGTCCGAAGTGCGGCGTCGGTCGGTACAAGAAGGGGAAGAAAGCTCCTCGGAAGGTGGTGTGGTACTTTCCGATCACTCCTCGTCTGCGGCGGTATTTCGCGGATCCTAAGCAAGCAAAGCTAATGCGGCGGCACGCGGAGATGAGGAAGGGAGAAGATGACGCGAGATGATCCGAAGAAAAAGAAAAAGGACAGGATGTTGAGACACCCTTCGGATGCTAGCCGGTGGAATGTTTTGAACCTCGAGTACCCGAATTTGGGGACGATCCTAGGAACATAAGGCTGGGCGCGAGCACCGATGGAGTCAATCCGTTTGGCAGCCGAGCAGCACGCATAGCACCTGGCCCGTGTTTGTGTGGATGTACAACCTCCCCACTGGTTGTGCATGAAGAGGAAGTACATTCAAATGAGTATGCTAATTGAAGGGCCGAAACAACCGGGGAACGACATCAATCTGTATATGGGGCTTCCGAAAGAGGAGCTAGCCACGCTATGGGACACGCCGCCAATACGTGGGACGCCGCCGCGGAAGAATATTTCCCTATGAGAGCCGCACTTGCTCACGACGGTGCACGACTTTCTCGGTTACGGATATGTCGCGGGGCGGGTGGTCCACGGATTCAATGCATGCGTCAGGTGCCTGGACGACACAACGGACCGCCGGCTAGATAGAGATCCCGGGTCCTCGAAAACGGTGTTCATGGGACATCGAAGGTGGCTTCGCGAGGACGACGCATGGAGGAAACGCAAGGATCTGTTCGATGGTCAAGACGAACCCCGAAGACGGCCACGTACGAGAAGCGGCGAGCAAATAGACGAGCTATTGAAAAATTGGAAAGAGTGCCCACCGCCGGGAAAGAAGCGAAAGGCGCCATAGCCGCTGCTTAAGGTATGGAAGATGAGGTCTATTTTCTGGGACTTGCCATACTGGAAGATCCTCCGTGTGCCTCACAGCCTTGATGTCATGCACATCACGAAGAACGTGTGCGAGAGTCTGCTTGGTACCCTCCTCAACATGCCGGAGAAGACCAAAGATGGGCCGAAAGCAAGGTACGACTTGCAATCAATTGGGATCGGGGAGGAGCTTCACGCGGGACGCCCTAATGATGATGATGATGATGACGATGACGATGATGAGGCGGAGGACACGCAAAGTCGTCGCAAGGGCAAAAATGCCAAAAAGATTGAATATTACTGCCCCCGCGTGCTTCACTCTAAGTCGAAAGGAGATCGAGCAGTTTTTCGACCTGTCTCCTAGGAGTAAAACTTCCTTACGGTTACGCGGGGAAGATAAGCGGTACCTAGACAAAGCGAAGCGAGAGGTTCAGCGGGATGAAGTCTCACGACTGTCACGTGCCGATGACGCGGATACTTCCGGTTGCAATCCGTGGGATCATGGACGCGCACGTCCGTGAAACGCTTTTGGCCTATGCAACTTTTTCGACGTCATCTCTCGGAAGTCCGTTGGCGTGAGGCAACTTAGAAGGCTACGAGGAAGAGATCGTGGTGATACTGTGCGAGCTTGAGATGTACTTCCCGCCCGCATTCTTCGACGTTATGGTGCATCTGCTCGGTACATATCGTGGAGGATATCATCCAAGCGGGGCCGACGTTCCTGCACAGACATGATGCCGTTCGAAAGGATGAATGGTGTCATCAAAGGGTACGTTCGCAACGGGGCACGTCCGGACGGAAGCATAGCCAAGGGCTTTTCGACCGGAGAGTGCATCTCCTTCCGCACGAGTTATCTAGAAATCGAGAACCCCGTTGGCCTGCCCGTAAACGAGGCATCTCGGGAAGCTCGCTGGATGGGGTCACCGCGACGGTAGCCGCGAAATGCATGTCGACTTCAAGGGTCGAATCGCCGACTTTGAAAGAGCAAACCTAGTCGCGCTACAACACATAGACGTGGTCGATCCTTGGGTGGTAGAGCACAAAACCTTCATCGCAAAGACGTACGGTGATCGGGGCCAACGAGAGGACGGACGGAGATATAATCAAAGAGCACAACTCAACCTTCACGCGGTGGTTCAAGGACAAGATGCCGACGTACCCTATAGACGAGGATTCTTCTGCGGAAGAAAAACTCATATTCGCCTTGTCACGGGCGCCGAACACAACCTGATGACATTTCGGGCGTACGATATCAACGGCTACACATTCTACACCGAGGAAAAGGACATGAAGAGCGATTATCAGAACTCCGGGGTAACGATGGAGTCCTACACCGGTGACGTCAAGCGAGAGATACTACGGAAAGATCGAGGAGATCCGGGAGCTGAGCTACGCCGGAGAGAATGTGCCGATGTTCCGTGTCGGGTGGGCCAAGAACGTCATAAAAGAAGACCGGCATTTCACCACCATGGTTATACCCGAAGCCAAATCCAAGACGAGCGGGCGCAAAGGTCACCGCGAAATATGAGCCATGGGTACTAGCTTCCCAAGTGGACCAATGCTTCTTCATTACCGACCCGCAAAAGCCCAGCCGTGTTGTCGTGAGGAGAGGCAAAAGGAGCATCATCGGAATGGATGGAGCCGCCAACGAGCTAGACTTTGACCGGTACGGCGATCCGAAGATGGAAGATGACGACGACGATGATGAAGAACCATACACAACAAGAAGAAGCGAGACCACCCTACCTAAAGGCCGTCCATTCAAGAGAAGAAGTCAAGGAGTTCCGGGGCTAAATTATTCAACCGCGAGAAAGAAGGGCAAGAAGATTGTGAAAAGATAATTATGTATCATTTTCTTGTATGAATAATGGATGTCATATTGTTAATCTACACATTGTACCCATCAAAATAGACATATAATTTATATTTTGGATATTTTCTAGATTCTATAGTATTTTAATATTCTACATAATTATAATTATTTATGCCTTTTATTTTGGTGTATTATGCTATTTATTATTGTAGGTTAAATCATTTTAAAAAAAAGTTAAAAAATTGGGGCCGCCGGGGTTCGAACCTGGCCGGCCGGGGAAACCAAACAGGGGACGGATAGCTAGCCATTGCGGTACGGTGCGGATCTTGTCAAGGTACCATCCATTTTGTTTTTGACCCTATCCTAAAGTCGTAGTGGCGCACCCCTAGTGGTGCGCCATTGCTAAGAGTCATCGTGGCGCACCCCGAGCAGTGCGCCATTGCTTAGGGGGGTCGGGGTCTTAGCCAAATTAAAATCCCTGTTCTCTTCTTCTCCCCATCCCCATTCCCCAATCCTCTCCGACGCCGGCGGCCGCCCCTCCCTCGATCTGCCTCGCGACGCTGTCCCGTCCGTCTATCTGCCTCGCGACGCCGCCCACCGGTGGCCGCCACCCCTCCACCGCTCCTCTACCGCTTGCCGTGCCCCGGAGCGGGAGTAGAAGCGAGCACGCCGCGGAGCGAGAGCCCCGAGCACGCCGCGGAGCAGGAGCCCCACCCTCCCACCGGCGCCCCTCTCCACCGTCGCACTCATCTCCCCTCGGCGCCCACGTCTCCAGCCAGGTAATCCCCTCCTCTCCCGCTCGAGCCTTTCTCCTCTCCCCGCATTAGCATGAACCCTAACCCTAACCCCGCCTGGTCCATTTTCTGTCGCCATTGACTGCTGCCTGCCTGCGGCATGTCTATCTCTAGAAGGGAAGCAACCAGTGCCTGAGCGCATTTGAACTCATTTGAGCGTTTTTCTTCGGTTTCCTGGAAGCAGCGTATCCCCCATTGTATTTACATTGTTATGCTGGAACTGGTGAATCCGTAGTTTCTATGCTGGTGTTATAATGGTGCTTGCTGTTAAACTTGTTCCCAGTGGTGTTACTTTTAATAAATAACTTAATGAGGATATACTGGAGACTCTAAGAACCCTTGCTCCTGTAGAAACAAGCATGAGAATGACTGCATATTAAGTATCCATACAGTAGTAGGGATGCGACACTACAGGGCCCTCAACCAATGAAACACATCTCTTATGCATCAGTTAAATTTAAATTTATTAGTCTTTCCAGACTACCAAATCCAGCTTCAGACAAAAACAAATGGGATCACATACTCAAAATTCATGTAGTTATGGGAATGTAACTCAGTCTGGGTTGGAATGCCAGGATAAATAGATAATGTGTGTGGAAATAATCCAATGGCTAATAGCATTACATCTTTTGGCATCCAGTCCTGCATTGTTCAGATACTTGTTCAGATGCTAGTTAGCTGTTGCCTCAAGTAGCAGTCAGTTCAAGTCTTATTTTAATAAAATATGATCAGGCTTCAAACCATACGAAGAGTGGTGAGATCACAATGTAAACCTATTGCATTGACACAAATATTAATTCCCACTAGTGCTCTAGCGAGAAACAATATTCAACAAAATTAACTGTTGGGTCCATGTCTAGAAGTGTTAGGAACAAGGAGAATAGTTGAGGAGACTATAGCAAACATGTTTTTGATGAGGATAATCTTCCCATAGCCTATTGTTTATAAATCAAACCTGTGTCCAGATATTCACATTTTTTGTAATTCAGTTTGCTGACATTATTAGTAGTAAAATGAAATGTTTGGTGTCGCACCACTTCACCATTCTCCTATTGGAATGGTAAATTGTGCTTATGGATACTTCGTTAGTTTAGCTGGTAGTAGAGCAACAGTCTCTCAGTTGTCTTGAAAGAAATGATTATACAATGTACTGATGTTGATCATCACTTCTGACTGCTGTAAGCCTGTAATTGAGTAGCAAAACTCTCTAATCACAATCTGTCACTTCTACAGATTTTCCAAGTTTTTTATTGGTAGCAACCATGCATTTCATGTTGGTTAGCTTATAAGTGTTCAAAATGTTCTTACATGTTGTAACCCTAAAGATCTGCTGGTAAATATGCTACATTATTTTCTTTTGGTTGAGGGATTGCTTGAAGTCTCCTATAGATTAGTGTATGAAATCGTTATAGCTTCATCCAAGCTGGTTCTTTCTGTCCTGAAAGCACCAGGAGAGTAAGACCTCTTATAATTGATATTGCCCTATTGTACTTGTGAAGTTTTTGGCTTAATAACAGAAAGAAATAAGGAATTAATAGAGAGAACACCAAGTTAAAAACAATCTGAGATTTTTAAACCTGGGTACCTTACTCTGTCGAAAGCATACAAATGTCTGTAGGCTTTCAAAACTAGAAGGCTGAAAAAATTGTTTGTGTTCTTGACATTTGGAGTATTTTTGCTGATGATGTGTGTTTTGATTCCAGCCTACTGTACAAGTAACACCACAATTGTTTTCACTGAAATGAATAACCACCATTGTGTACTGTACATGTACACTCAAATATGAATAACCACCATTTTAGTTGCTAGGTTGATTGTTGCTGCTGCTAGGTTCTTAAAGTTACTGATTTGTTACTGATTTTTCTATTCATTTAATAGTTTGCATCATCTTTCACAGCCCTAGAACAAGAGCACCTGACCGTCGCTGCCGCATCTTCCTCGACCCGGAGCAACAACTCACCTCTCGGAGACTCCACGCGACTCACGGTGAGCAACACCTCACCTCTCCTGGTCCTGATGGTGCTGATGGTGCTTGCTGCTGGTGCTCCTAGTGCTTGCTCGCTACTAGTGCTTGCTACCGGTGCTGATGGTGCTTGATGTTGGTGCTCCTGGTGCTTGCTGCTGGTGCTACTAGTGCTTGCTGCTGGTGCTACTAGTGCTGATGGTGCTTGCTATTGGTGCTGATGGTGCTTGTTGCTGCTTGCTGCTGCTTGCTACTGCTGCTGGCTGCTTGCTGCTTGCTGCTTTCTGCTTGATGATGCTTGCTGCTTGCTGCTTGCTGTACTGCCCATGGTTAGCTGATGCATATGGTGTATATGGAGGAACAATTGTATATGTGCCATGATGCTCAGCTGGTGGATAGTTTTCCTGGTGTATTTGTGTCATTTTCTTGTGCAGGGATCGACAGAGTTGCCCATTATCGCCGAAATGTTGATTCATTTCCGTTTCGGCGAAAATGGGGCACTCATATGTCCATAAATTAGCATAGGTCATGCCCAATTTTTCCGTGAAATCTTGCGCTAACTTTATGCATTTTTTCCTACTTAGTTCGAACATGGCCAACAACGAAGAGGCCGGCGGCAGCGGTAGCAAGCCATTCCGGATGCTAACCGATGAAATGGAGGTGATGGAGTCACAACCTCGCCGCGACGACGGCGAGGATGATGGCACCGATCCGAGTACCGAGCGGACGATGCCGCCGAGGATGACACCACCGATGGTGCCGGCGAGGATGACACCACGGATGGTGCCGGCGAGGATGACACCGGCGCACCGAAGAAGCTACGGAGGGAGCGTCGCCCGAATGTGCTCGGCACAGTGAAGCGGGCATTCACCGAAGTGAACGCCGTCGGGCTTCCAACGGCGCCCCCGATTTAGTCAAAGGTTACGCTGCCCAACTCGGGTGCATCCTCCGGAGCACGGTCTCGATCAACACCGAGAACCTCGGGCATCCCGACCGAGCGAATTTGCGCACCCTCCTCTTCAAGAAGCTGCACGAACGATACGAGTTCCCGGTGGACTGCTCAGAAAAGCGTCTCATGCGGAACAAAGTGCACAATGCCGCCCTCACGAAGATGAGCACCGCCCTCGCTAGTTGGAGGAACCGAGTGAAGAAAATGATTAATAGTGGTGAGAGTTCTACGCCGGCTATCAGCCGTCAAACAGTGACATAGACACAATGCTCCAAATGCAGGGTGACGACTACCGCTCATGGATGTGCTTGAAGAAAGGCGGCGGTTTTATCCACGCTCCGAGAAAGTCTTGATGTGCGAGCCTAGTTATGTAGTTGTGAACTAAAGACGAGCTTGTGTTGTAATAAACTTTATCCAGCACTTTACTTGCATGTCTCGTTTAATTACTAGTTCGGCTATGTTTGTGAACTTATATATATGGCTCTGTCGTTTTCCGCACTTGATTTGGTCCTTAATTTTGTTTGCATATGCCGATGATTAGAATGGTTGGTCACTTGTACACTCGGGGGTGGAGCAAGCGAGCATGGTGTGATGGCACAAATATCCATGTCTTGTGCATCCTACCTGGCCTCGCTTACTCCATCCCTGAATGTTAAAATTTGTTTTGACCAACAATGTATGAGGCCCTCGTCATTCCATTTGCTTTGGTTTTTCAGAATGCCGATGATTAGAATGGTTGGTCACCTGTACACTCTGTGAAGGCATCAGCGAGCCTGGTGTGATGACACAAATATCAATCTCTTGTGCATCCTACCTGGTCTCGCTGACTCCTTCACGGAATGTTAATATTTGTTTTGACCAACAATGTATGAGGCATATGCTCTTTCTTCCATTTTAGTGCCGATGATTAGAATGTTCGGTCAACTGTACACTCCGGGGTGTCGCCGGTGAGCCCGGTGTGATGGCACAAATATCAATCTCTTGTGCATCCTACCCGGCCTCACCGACGCCATCCCGGGATGTTCATATTTGTTTCGACCAACAATGTATGAGGCCCTTGTCATTCCATTTGCTTTGGTATCTCAAAATGCCGATGATTAGAATGTTTGGTCACCTATACGCTTGGGGGAGGGGTCAGTGAACCTGGTGCGATGACACAAGTATCAATCTCTTGTGCATCCTTCTTGGTTTCGCTGACCCCTTCCCTAAATGTTAATATTTGTTCCGACCAACAATGTATGAGGCATATGCTCTTTCTTCCATTTTAGTGCCGATGATTAGAATGTTCGGTCAACTGTACACTCCGGGGTGTCGCCAGTGAGCCTGGTGTGATGGCACAAATATCAATCTCTTGTGCATCCTACCTGGCCTCACTGACGCCATCCCGGGATGTTCATATTTGTTTCGACCAACAATGTATGAGGCATTCCATTTAGTTCATACTAGCTACTTTTTCTCTTATTTGAGTTGGCACTTCTTAATTGCATTGGCCGATGATTAAATTTTGTGGTCACTACACTTGGGGGAGGTGTTAGTGAGCCTGGTGCGATGACACAAATATCAATCTCTTGTGCATCCTACTTGGTCTAGCTAACACCTTCCCTAAATGTTCATATTTGTTTCGACCAACAATGTATGAGGCCCTTGTCATTCCATTTGCTTTGGTATCTCAAAATACCGATGATTAGAATGTTTGGTCACCTATACACTTGGGGGAGGGGTCAATGAACCTGGTGCGATGACACAAGTATCAATCTCTTGTGCATCCTACTTGGTTTCACTGACCCCGTCCCTAAATGTTAATATTTGTTCCGACCAACAATGTATGAGGCATGCCTTTTAGTTCATACTACTTGGATCGTTTTTGAGTTTGCTCTTATTCGTTGCAAACATCTATGAGCGTGCACTAATGTTTCTTTGGCTTGTTCATATATGTGCGGATATGACGTGGTATGTCGTGTACAAGGGCAAGGTTCCCGGAGTCTACAACGACCGGGAGGAGTGTCGGAGACGGAGTTCACCGTTTTAGCGGTAACAACTACAAAGGGTACACCACTAGAGCGGAAGCCGAAGACAGATACGCACGCTATCTGGCGGGAGAGAGGACGGAGCGGAGGAGGAACCGGATGAAGACCACTTTCATCGGGACGGTGCTAGTAGTGACTCTAGCTCTCTTCTATGTGATTGTACTTTAGATGATCGATCTTGTGTAATCATTTGCGACTTTGTAACCCCGTAACTTGCATTGTAACCTCGTAACTTCTCTAATGTGAAATCTTGTGAATCATGTGGGGCTAATGTGAAGAACTATGTATGGATGAGCTGTGTTGTTGTGTATATGTGTTATATATCCTGTATTGTGCTATTGTACCATATACAACCTGTATAAATACCTGCCAGGATAGAAAAAAAAATCGAAATTGTAGCAGTGGTGCACTGGTCGCCCATTAGTGGCGCACTACCACTAAGTAGCAGTGGCGCACTGCCCTGGCTCCAGTGGCGCACTGCCCTGTGATCCCCTACGATTCTAGCGAGTGGCGCACCGGGCACTTCAGCGGTGGCGCACGTCCACACGCAGCGATGGCGCACGTCCACACGCAGCGAGTGGCGCAGCACCTCGTTGAAGCAGTGGCGCACCCCAAAGTCTAGCGAGTGGCGCACCTTGGCTAGACGAGTAGTGGCGCACTGCGGCTCGACCAACGAGTGGCGCACCAATTTGGAGTGATAGTGGCGCACTGCTGGACATGTCAATGGCGCACCACGCAGTGCGCCACTGTTATCAAGGATAGTAGTGGCGCACCACTAGTGCGCCACTACTAGGAGTTAGCAGTGGCGCGATAACAGTGGCGCACCACTAGTGCGCCACTGATGGCTATATGTGGTGCGCCACTGAATGCCTTTTTCCTAGTAGTGCTACATCATCATTCCCGCCTCCGGATTGATGTGTGAGTAGTTCATCCTTGGACTATGGGTCCATAGCAGTAGCTAGATGGTTGTCTTCTCCTCTTGTGCTATCATGTTTAGATCTTGTGAGCTGCCTATCATGATCAAGATCATCTATTTGTAATGCTACATGTTGTGTTTGTTGGGATCCGATGAATATGGAATACTATGTCAAGTTGATTAATTGATCTATCATATATGTGTTGTTTATGATCTTGCATGCTCTCCGTTGCAAGTAGAGGCTGCGGCCAAGTTGATACTTGTGACTCCAAGAGGGAGTATTTATGCTCGATAGTGGGTTCATGCCTCCATTGAATGCAGGACGATGTGACGAAAGTTCTAAGGTTGTGGATGTGCTGTTGCCACTAGGGATAAAGCATCAATGCTTTGTCTAAGGATATTTTTGTTGATTACATTACGCACCGTGCTTAATGCAATTGTTTGTTGTTTGCAACTTAATACTGGAAGGGGTGCGGATGCTAACCCGAAGGTGGTCTTTTTACGCATAGATGCATGCTGGATAGCGGTCTATGTTCTTTGTCGTAATGCCCTAAGTAAATCTCATAGTAGTCATCATGATATGTATGTGCATTGTTATGCCCTCTCTATTTGCCAATTGTCCAACTGTAATTTGTTCACCCAACATGCTATTTATCTTATTGGAGAGACACCACTAGTGAGCTGTGGACCCCGGTCCATTCTTTTACATCTGAAATACAATCTACGCAAACTCGTTCTCTGCTGTTCTTCGCAAACAAACATCATTCTCCACATCATACGTTTAATCCTTTGTTTACAGCAAGCCGGTGAGATTGACAACCTCACTGTTAAGTTGGGGCAAAGTATTTTTATTGTGTTGTGCAGGTTCCACGTTGGCGCCGGATTCCCTGGTGTTGCGTCGCACTACACTCCTCCACCAACAATCTTCACGTGGCCTTCATCTCCTACTGGTTCGATAACCTTGGTTTCTTTCTGAGGGAAAACTTGTTGTTGTGCGCATCACACCTTCCTCTTGGGGTTTCCAACGGACGTGTGCATCACGCGCCATCAAGACTGTTTTCTGGCACCGTTGCAGGGGAGATCAAGACACGCTGCAAGGGGAGTCTCTCACATCCAATCTCTTTACTTTGTTTATTGTCTTGCTTTACTTTATTTTATTTTTTGTCTTGTTTGCTTTCTTTATATCAAAAACACAAAAAATTAGTTACTTGCATTTAATTTATTTTGTTATCATGTCTAGTCTTGTACTTGTTACTCTGTCACCTGAGGAACTGATCTTTACTTTTAAACAAGGGGTGATGAGAGTTTTAAATAAGCTTGATCTAGAATTTTTGATTCTTATGGTAAAATTGAACCTAAAATGACTCTAATTTTGCTTCTTAGTAATTTTTATTTTAGGCTTATTGTTCGCTATAGATATGCTTTGGATGCTTTAGTGGGAGGAGATTTCCTTCACTGCGATGGGGATCAAGCTTTTAATGCCATAAAAAAATTGGTTACATCATCTAGCTCCGCTAATAATTTCGATTCATCTCTTACTAGCATTCATAATAGATTAAACACTCTCGAAACAAATATATCTTGTTTAAAAGAAGGGTACAACTAGATTCGTGAGTATTATGATTATGTCCCAGTAAGTTTTGAAACTTCAATGTGGGTCCCTACTATTAAGGTTGCTATTTGTGGTGAAACTTTTTATGCCCGTTGTGATATTATGTCTGAGTTTTGCCTGATGCCTAAAAGTATCTATGAATCTTTGACACTTTGGAGACTTACTGAAGGTGGAGAAGGAATAACTCTTACTGATAATTCTGTTATAATTTCTAAGGGGATAACTGAAGGTGTGTTCACAACCTTTCTTGGAAGAACGGTATCCACTGATTATCTCGTTATTGAATGTGTAGGGACAGGACAAATCACACTTGGAAGATCCCTGCTGAAACTCTTGGGAGCAACCATAGATGTGGGAAAAGGCACTCTAAATTTTACCTCTACACCCGGATGCGGTCAAGTATTCCCTAGACCAAAGAGTAAGAATAAGAGTAAGAAGGGTAGGCGCAAAGCCCCTGTAATAATGTTAATGCTTCTTCTCTTGATGGTACTTGATTTACACTTTCGCGCCTAGCTGAAAGGCGTTAAAGAAAGCGCTTATGGGAGACAACCCATTATTTTATTTACTGCAATTTTTGTTTTATATTTGTGTCTTGGAAGTTGTTATTACCGTAGCAACCTCTCCTTATCTTTCTTTTATTGCATTGTTGTGCCAAGTAAAGTCTTTGATAGTAAGGTTGATACTAGATTTGGATTTCTGCGCGAAACATGATTTCTAGGCATCACGAATTTGAGTAGATCTCTCTGTAGGAAACTCAAAAATCTGTGAAAATTCATGAGTAATCCTCAGATATGTACGCAACTTTAATTCAATTTGAGCTTCTTCATCTGAGCATGTTGATACTTGTGACTCCTAGAGGGAGTATTTATGCTCGATAGTGGGTTCATGCCTCCATTGAATGCAGGACGTGTGACGAAAGTTCTAAGGTTGTGGATATCTTGTTGCCACTAGGGATAAAACATCAATGCTTTGTCTAAGGATGTTTGTGTTGATTACATTACGCACCGTACTTAATGCAATTGTGTGTTGTTTGCAACTTAATACTGGAAGGGGTGCGGATGCTAACCCGAAGGTGGACTTTTTAGGCATAGATGCATCGTTGGATAGCGGTCTATGTTCTTTGTCGTAATGCCCTAAGTAAATCTCATAGTAGTCATCATGATATGTATGTGCATTGTTATGCCCTCTCTATTTGCCAATTGCCCAAGCTGTAATTTGTTCACCCAACATGCTATTTATCTTATTGGAGAGACACCACTAGTGAACTGTGGACCCCGGTCCATTCTTTTACATCTGAAATACAATCTACTGCAAACTCTGTTCTCTGCTGTTCTTCGCAAACAAACATCATTCTCCACATCATACGTTTAATCCTTTGTTTACAACAAGCCGGTGAGATTGACAACCCCACTGTTAAGTTGGGGCAAAGTATTTTTATTGTGTTGTGCAGGTTCCACGTTGGCGCCGGATTCCCTGGTGTTGCGTCGCACTACACTCCTCCACCAACAATCTTCACGTGGCCTTCATCTCCTACTGGTTCGATAACCTTGGTTTCTTTCTGAGGGAAAACTTGTTGTTGTGCGCATCACACCTTCCTCTTGGGGTTCCCAACGGACGTGTGCATCACGCGCCATCAAGACTGTTTTCTGGCACCGTTGCAGGGGAGATCAAGACACGCTGCAAGGGGAGTCTCTCACATCCAATCTCTTTACTTTGTTTATTGTCTTGCTTTACTTTATTTTATTTTTTGTCTTGTTTGCTTTCTTTATATCAAAAACACAAAAAATTAGTTACTTGCATTTAATTTATTTTGTTATCATGTCTAGTCCTGTACTTGTTACTCTGTCACCTGAGGAACTGATCTTTACTTTTAAACAAGGGGTGATGAGAGTTTTAAATAAGCTTGATCTAGAATTTTTGATTCTTATGGTAAAATTGAACCTAAAATGACTCTAATTTTGCTTTTTAGTAATTTTTATTTTAGGCTTATTGTTCGCTATAGATATGCTTTGGATGCTTTAGTGGGAGGAGATTTCCTTCAACTGCGATGGGGATCAAGCTTTTAATGCCATAAAAAAATTGGTTACATCATCTAGCTCCGCTAATAATTTCGATTCATCTCTTACTAGCATTCATAATAGATTAAACACTCTCGAAACAAATATATCTTGTTTAAAAGAAGGGTACAACTAGATTCGTGAGTATTATGATTATGTCCCAGTAAGTTTTGAAACTTCAATGTGGGTCCCTACTATTAAGGTTGCTATTTGTGGTGAAACTTTTTATGCCCGTTGTGATATTATGTCTGAGTTTTGCCCGATGCCTAAAAGTATCTATGAATCTTTGACACTTTGGAGACTTACTGAAGGTGGAGAAGGAATAACTCTTACTGATAATTACGTTATAATTTCTAAGGGGATAATCGAAGGTGTGTTCACAACCTTTCTTGGAAGAACGGTATCCACCGATTATCTCGTTATTGAATGTGTAGGGACAAGGACAAATCACACTTGGAAGATCCCTGCTCGAAACTCTTGGGAGCAACCATAGATGTGGGAAAAGGCACTCTAAATTTTACCTCTACACCCGGATGCGGTCAAGTATTCCCTAGACCAAAGAGTAAGAATAAGAGTAAGAAGGGTAGGCGCAAAGCCCTGGTAATAATGTTAATGCTTCTTCTCTTGATGGTACTTGATTTACACTTTCTGCGCCTAGCTGAAAGGCGTTAAAGAAAAGCGCTTATGGGAGACAACCCATTATTTTATTTCTGCAATTTTTGTTTTATATTTGTGTCTTGGAAGTTGTTATTACTGTAGCAACCTCTCCTTATCTTTCTTTTATTGCATTGTTGTGCCAAGTAAAGTCTTTGATAGTAAGGTTGATACTAGATTTGGATTTCTGCGCAGAAACAGATTTCTAGCTGTCACGAATTTGAGTAGATCTCTCTGTAGGAAACTCAAAAAATCTGTGAAAATTCATGAGTAATCCTCAGATATGTACGCAACTTTAATTCAATTTGAGATTCTTCATCTGAGCATGTTGATACTTGTGACTCCTAGAGGGAGTATTTATGCTCGATAGTGGGTTCATGCCTCCATTGAATCTGGGACAGTGACAGAAAGTTCTAAGGTTGTGGATATGCTGTTGCCACTAGGGATAAAACATCAATGCTTTGTCTAAGGATGTTTGTGTTGATTACATTACGCACCGTACTTAATGCAATTGTGTGTTGTTTGCAACTTAATACTGGAAGGGGTGCGGATGCTAACCCGAAGGTGGACTTTTTAGGCATAGATGCATGCTGGATAGCGGTCTATGTTCTTTGTCGTAATGCCCTAAGTAAATCTCATAGTAGTCATCATGATATGTATGTGCATTGTTATGCCCTCTCTATTTGCCAATTGCCCAACTGTAATTTGTTCACCCAACATGCTATTTATATTATTGGAGAGACACCACTAGTGAACTGTGGACCCCGGTCCATTCTTTTACATGTGAAATACAATATACTGCAAACTCTGTTCTCTGCTGTTTTTCGCAAACAAACATTATTCTCCACACCATACGTTTAATCCTTTGTTTACAGCAAGCCGGTGAGATTGACAACCTCACTGTTAAGTTGGGGAAAAGTATTTTGATTGTGTTGTGCAGGTTCCACGTTGGCGCCGGATTCCCTGGTGTTGCACCGCACTACACTCCTCCACCAACAACCTTCACGTGGCCTTCATCTCCTACTGGTTCGATAACCTTGGTTTCTTTCCGAGGGAAAATTTGCTGCTGTGCGCATCACACCTTCCTCTTGGGGTTCCCAATGGACGTGTGCATCACGCGCCATCAAGTATGCTCTCATCTCGGCTTGTTCTTGTGGGGTCATCATGTATATCTCTCACTAGGAAAGGTGTATATGTATGGTGCAAGGAAAGCTACACAAGTATCCCACCTTTCAAGAAAGTATCGGAAAAATGGTTCAAGTCAAGAGCAAAGTCAAAGTGTATCGGGGTTACTCACACACACACTCAAAGCACACACAAAAGTCTAAGAAACACTATATGTGGTGGGTAAGGGGTGGATAGCAAACGAAAAAGATCAACGGAAAAGTCTATTGTCAAATGTGGGTAAGATCCAAAGTCAAATGTCAAAAGTGGTAATCTATGTTAAGGAAACACGGAAACACACACAAGGAGAACAATGGGGTTAGCGCAACCAAGGAAGTGAGCAAGTGACAAAAATGGTCCTAACAAAGACTATATGCTCGGTGTCACGCCAACACAAGAGAGACCGTAACTTGGTTGCATATGAGAGAAGCAACTAGATTTGCACAAGATATCACTCTTCTCTTATCTCTCTTAGCGCTTAGAAGCTTTCGACTCCTTTGTATCAGTGGACATACACTTTTTTCTATTTCTTTTTCTCTTTTTCACTTTTTTTTCTATGCTTAGAAGCTTTATTTTTCTCTATGTATATGTCACTCTTTCTTTTGTGTATCTTTCTCACCGAGCTTGCTTCGGAGCTTTGCTCAACTCAACGCACACACACAAACCCTCTCACGGTCGTGACATTTGTGCAATGCTTCGCAACACTCGAAAAGCTACTCTCGATAAGATAGGTACATAAAGGAAGAAATAGGGCTATAAGGGGTAAGGGGAGGCAAGTTATACCTATTGATGTTAGGCGGTGTCGGAACACGAGCTTGCGATGGCGAAGTGGTGGTGTCGAAGTTGCGCCGGAATCCGGGGTGCCGTTGCCGTCGTCGCGATGTCGATGTAGGCGTGGAGGCGGTTGTCACGGACCAAAGACACTCCAAACCGGAAACCGGGCAAATGAAGTCAATGCCCGAAAAGTGGGTCAAAACGAGCGATCGAAGTTGCCAAAATTTTGGAGTCGACCAAATTAGGGAAAGTTGTCAAAATTAGAGTTAATATGAGATGAGATAGCTGTCAAAATTTGTAGTCAAACGGGCTCCGGAAGGTTGTGAAAATTTGGGGCAAAAATGTAAGTCAAACTGTGTCAAAACAACTACAGGAAAGGCTATGGCCGGCACTGCCGTGGTGCGCTGGCCGGCACTGCCGGGGTGGTTTTCAGCGGCACTGCCGGTGTGGTGTCAGCGGCACTGCCGGTGTGAGCTTGGCGGCACTGTCGGGCGAGGAAAATTTGCGCGAGCAAGGAGCTGTGCTGGTGGCGTGCAGCAACGGGAAAGCATGGCGGTTGTCGAGCGGGGGCACTGGTGTGCGGGAAGGCGCGAGAGGACATGTGAATCGAGCGGGAGCGAGGTTGGCGGTCGGCCTGTTTGCCCAAGCGTAGGCGGGTGGAAATTGGGCAAGGGCGAGCACAGGATGCGCGCGGGGCGGAAGGGCGCTGCTGGCCTGGTGCGTGGGGGAATGGAGCTTGTCCTGGGGCGGCGCAGTGGTGGCCAGCGGAGCCAGGGGAGGCGCAGCACGGCAGCAGGGCGGGTGCTAGCGCAGGCAGATGGTGGCCGGGGGCGTGCGTCGCGCGGCAGCAGCGTGGAGGCGCGTGCGGGTGGCCTGAGCGATGTGGGAGCAGGGCGTGGCGGCGCGTGTTGGGCCAGGGAGCGGGCCAGGTGGCGGCAGGGTGGGCCAGGCGGAGAAGTCAACGGCCGGGTCGGGCGTGAGCTTGAAGAAGTTGTTCTTGACGAAGAACAACCGACAGTGAGCCCGAAAAAATTCTCTCAGATCTACACGAAATTGGTCGAAATTGATGGGAAAAAATCGGGGAAAACATAGATCAGCATCAACAACATCAAATCAGTGGACCAAAACCATAAAAAACTTAACAAATTCGCAGATCAAATTTCGAGCTCTTTTTTGGGTATTTTTTCAGAAAAAATTTGGGCAAAATTGGAGAGATTGGGGATCAAATTTGTGGCAACCTTTGCTCTGATACCATATGATGGGGGCCTAAGGCCACATGGGTTGCCCGATCTCACGAATTGACCAAGAACAAGAGGGGGTGAGGGATGAACACGAAGAACACGGTGAAAAACACGGCGAACGCACACAACACAACCCGATACAATTCCGGTTTACTCCCGATAGCCCGAACCACTATCCCGATCGAATCTCTCAAGGGAGAGACACGAGGTAGAATCCCGAGAGAAAGACCGGTATACGATCTATAGAGTCACACGTGTGGGAGACCGCGGTAGAATCACAAGTGAGAAAGATAAATCATATAAGGAGTGCCTTGATACAATAGATTTGGTAATCTAAGGAGGGGGTTTCCCTAATCCCAAAGGGATGGTGGAGGCATAAGCCAAGTTCTAGTTCATCAATTCTTCCTAATGAAGGGGGAGGTGGGAGCCTATATATAGGGAGCCACTAAAGGAGGGGTAGTTTAGGGAAAAGTAAGATACAAGCACAACTGCACAACCATACAATGGGCGATTAAGGGTTCAGATTTGATGTGCTTTGTCGTAGGGGCGGCAGTGCCGGCGGAGGTAGGGTGGCAGTGTCGGAGTGGGTCGAGCGATAGTGCCGACCGTGGTGCAGCGGCAGTGCCGGAGCGGGCGGCAGTGCTGGCCATGGTGCAGCGGCAGTGCCGACCGGAAGCATCAAACTCCTCTTCTTCCTTCTTCTCTTCCATACCCCCGTGACCTCGGCCTTGAGTGTGGTTCTTGTCGTTGACGCACATGATGAAGCGAAGACCGTAGGTCGGGCTGCATCAGTTCTACAACCAAGGTGGGAGCATGATTTTTTTTTAGCATTGTTCTTAAGTGGAATGGCCATGTGTTTATGCCTGATGTACATAAGATTCTTTCAACTTCTTCTAACTTTACATCTCAGCTCACATGAATACAATCAAGGAGCACTAAGCTACAATCATTTTTTTCCTGAACATCTTGAGACACAGATTGTATATTATTCGAGCAATGTTCTGGCTCTAGGTGCATATTATCCCGTTATTTAATATATACTTTTGGCATATTTTGAATTATTAAAAATTTCCAAAAAAAATAAACGCATGGACATCTTCATAACCTCTGCGCACTAAATTATTTCACGAAAAGCCAACTTTTATGTGATCTATGTTAAAAAGATAAAATTCGGTTTGCATGGCACATATTTCCGTGAAACTTTACATGCGTAGCGTGAAATATATATATATTTTTTAATATTTTGTTTAGGTAAAGGAGCATAACTAATTTCCGGTGCCTTTCATATGAACTGCTCCCTCCGCCTAAAAAATAACGTCTTAAATTTGCACCCAAATTTAGATAAATTTAAGATACTTTGAAGTACTATATTTTATTTGAAAGTACGGAAATGAAATGAAATGAGAAAGGAATCTGAACTGTGGGTTCCTCCCCCCTGCACATCCGTGCCCGACCTTTCCGCTCGCCAAGCCGCCTCGCGCCGCCCCAGCAGCAGAAAAACAAAGGCCAACGCGAAGCGGGTCAGCAACCACTGCCAATCAATCGGTCGAGCGCCAGGGGAGAGAAGAGAACAGAGCAAGGAGCCATGGCCGGCAGATCCCCCAAGGAGGAATCGAGCGCCGCCGTCCGAGGTACCCGCGAAACCCTCTCTCCTTCTTCCAATCCCACCACCGGCGACACCACGATCCCGGATCCATCCGTAAGCCTAGGCGGCAAACGGGGCTTCTTCGGATGGACAAATCATTGTTCTTGCGCAATGGGAGGTGGACTCGGTGCTCGTGTCTGTCTAGATGCACCGTTTCTAGGTTCAGCGTGGGTAGTTTGGGAATACGGGGCCTCATTGCGAATGGGAGATCACGGAGATGTTTTCTTGATATTGTTCTGATCTGCCCATTGGTTACTCCGTCTTGGTGGTCGTAACTCACTCTGTCAGCCCCAAAATATAAGGCTTATTTTGGTGCTTAAGATAGTGTTTTGACTAATAAGTGTATGTTGTAAATCTTTAGATGACATAAAATCGATTTATTTAGATTCGTATAAAAGTACACATTATTGTAATTTGTATGACATAAACCACATAGTAATTGATTAGTTGTTGGTCGGTTGTGGTTCTGTTCTCATGGCAGCCAGGATTGTATACAGCCGGTAGTACTCATCTGTTGATGCCATGTTACTTGGTAATCTGTTCTGTTTTGTGAAGCCCTTCATTATCTAATGTCTCAAAATGACTAGCTTGCGAAGTTGTTAGATAGTGGAATGCCTTTCTTTATCTGATGTCTCTACCCTGAGCAGTACTCGCTTGTGAAGTTGATAGGCGGTGGCATGCATATTTATAAGAGCGTCAAAATTTAAGAAAGAGGCAATATTGGTGATCTTTTTGCTTTCTTCCTCTGATGTTTGCTTCTTGCGTTTTGTTGTTGCAGAGGCCGTCCTGTTGGGAGGGAAGAACGCTGCAATTGCTGGTACCATAGTTGCGGTTCCCACGGTGCGTATCTGTGTGCTGACATCTGTGTGCGTGCTTGCATATATTCTGATTTCTGTTAAATTTCATCTTGTGCAGTTGGTTGCTTGCCGTGTCCTTCCTTGGGCTAAGCACAATCTTAACTACACTGCGCAAGCGCTCATCATATCGGCAGGTACTATGCTACTGAAAACTATCATTGCCAAGCTAGTGTAGTTCTGATTGTTGGCTACTTCATGTAGTGACCTTATTTTGCGTGCAACAGTATCTTATTGTCCCCCTATTTACCTGCATGACCATATATCTTATGCTTTGAGCAACTTTTTATGCCACCTAGCTGGCCCCTATTTTTGCAAATAATGCTGGCATTCAGTATTTTTCAGTACACTTTTCCTTATCGTTTTTGTCACCGATCTCATGCACATGGGCAGCTTTGGGGTGCCGGTTATGTCATTAGGTTTATTCTTTCACTGCTGTTTCCTGTTTGTGTATATAATTGTCTGGTCTAGATTGTATCAGCTTTCTATATCCTGATATTAGAATGGCTCCTGCTGTTGATGTAAAACATATCATTCATGTCCAGCAAAAAACAATCTGCAGTTCTTTTATCGTTGACTCTTCACACACATGTACTAAAAAAAAGAGAGGTGGGATTTAACTCTCTAATATGTGAAGCATTTAGTTTTGGAATGACTTCTGAATAAATTACATTGACAGATTGATTACATATTATTAACTTGTGATGACAACTGAGAAGTTAGGTAGGTCCTTTGTCTGGACCAAGATGTAGTGCGGTTTTTCCCTACTTGATAGAATTGATTGAAATGCAACATTTTTGTTGTCTGTCTAGAGGTTAATAATTTATGCAAGGGCCATCTCTTACATCTTAATGAATTCAACTATTGAATTCATAAACAACTGCTAATACCAGATTTTGCTTCCACTAATTATTCCTTAATTTAAGGTGTAAAATTGAAATCACTACAAAATCTGCAAGTTTTGCTTCATTTATGCGATTATGTCTGTTTACTGCACTGAATAATTCGTCCATCCTGATGAGATTAGTATCAGTTTGCTGGCAGGGATACACACAGTACAAGGTGCTATTGTTTGTACTTTAGATTGGTAGTCACTTGTTCAAGGATTGTAGCTTTTGCTTTGCAACCGGTTAAGGTCAACTGTAGTGAAAGAAGATGACTATTCTTGTTTCTGTTTGTCATTGTCACGGAGCGCAAACTTGTGAGTTCGCTAAAACAATTTTCCTGTTTATTGGACAGCCTGTATCGCTGGCTTCTTCATCACTGCCGATAAAACCATTCTACGAAACGCAAGACAAAACACTATCGGGAGGATCGACAAGTCGACTTGATCCAGGACTGTACAGAGCCAAGGGTGATGGGAATGGTGAAAACTCCCGTCTGCTCAATCCATGGAGTACACAACAAATTGTTGATTTTCAGTTTCAAGCTTATTTTGTACCTAACCTTGCGTTGTAAAGACTAAGGAAAGTTGTTTCATGTTAGGGCAGTGGATCCCATTTGCGCCCAGTTGAAAATGGAATAAAAGATGGTATGTTCCTATTGGCAGTGCGAACTGTTCATGTAAGGTGCGATGGTAATGCCTGTGGAGTAGTGTTTATCAAGTAGGCTCTGGATTTGATCCGTTTCTGTTGACTGCGTTCAGACTCAAGGAGATCGCTCTTCTCTAGATACTGATTCGCTCATATGAAGTGTTTAGCTCAACCGGTCACACAGACGTTCGAACTACAGATTTTATTTTGTAAAAAGAAATGAAATTCAGTAGAAGAAGAGGCTTCTTGTTTGCCCAGGTTATTCCAGTGCGCAAAATATCAAGAGGTGCCTGAACCAAACCGAGAACGTAAACATAATTTGACTCACTCTGGTATGCCTCGCCCTCGAGTCCTGGGCGAGTCGGCTGCAAGTAGAACGTATCCTGCTGGTCCACTTCATTCCAAATAGCGGTTGGTAGTATTTTTACTTTAGCGGTCCTAAGTTGGCATTTTTTTTTCCAGAGAACCTTCCATCTCGCCATAGACCGGCAGACTTCTCTCTGCCGTTTCAATGAACGGATCAACCTCATGAGGGCTACTGTAACTTTCTACCTACTTGTATATATCGCGGTGATTTTTTCACCATAGCAACAAAAGAGAGTTTCAACAAAACAGGGCAACAGTTTCAAACAGAGATAAAAACGACGGCTTCTCCGCACACCCAGTCCCAGCACCGAGGTACAGGCTACTTCTTCACGCCGCCGGCGGCTTCAGCTGCACGTACAACTCCCTTAGCTCGCGTGCCATCTAGCTTAGCCCCTCCTTTTCTCTTGATTTAAACTTTAGGCTCCACAGCTGCAAAAAAAGATGGTTTTGTAAATAATGTCAGCTGGGTTAGAAATAAATTTCTTTTCAATAGCAAGCTTATTGCGCGCATTCCACATGGCCCAAGATTGAGCCAGGAAGAGCACCCACAGCAGCCTCCTAGAGTATCCCGAAAAACCAGAAAGAATGGCATGCAATTGAGCGAAGTTGGCCGGGCACCAGTTGCACCCTAGCAGCTGGCGCGTGACCGACCAAGCAAACGACGCCAATTCGCATGCGAAGAAAACATGGCTTGCATCCTCCGGGGCGCCACACAAGACACAAAGGCCATTGGAAGGGCTGTGTCTGGTAAGGATCTGTTGCCCCGATGGCAATTTATCAAGCGCCATCCGCCAAAGAGAAAATCTTGATTTTTAGCGGGACTTTGGCTTCTCACATGTCTTTGCAGTGGGCTACTGTCGTGCCCTGAGATAGCTGGGCGTACATTGATTTGACCGAGTATGATCCAGCTTGTTCCAGGTGCCAAGAGACCTTGTCTTGCCCAGTGTCGAGGAGCACATAGGTCAACATCCCTTGCAGCTCATCCCATTGCCGCAACCTCCTGATCAAGCGATCGACGGAAGCGGACCTGCAAGGAGTGTTGGTGCAGAGCTTCTGCAACCGAGATATCTTGGTTGTCGCAGATGGCAAAGAGCAGGGGAAGGACTCCATGATGGGACCCCTCCCAATCCACCAGTCCTTCCAGAAGTTGGTACGCATACCGTTCCTCACCTCGTGTTTCGCTCCTACTTTGAATAGATGCTTGATTTTATGCAGGCTTTTCCAAAACGGAGATCCTCCTTGGCCTAATCCCGAGAACAGGTCCGAGGCGTCTACGTATTTAGCATGGATGATACGGGCCCAGATCGTGTCTTCTTCTACAGCCTCCAAATCCATTTCAGAAGCAAAGCAAGGTTCATTCTCTTGGTGTTGAGCAAACCTAGGCCCCCTACTTCTTTGGGCCGACAAACCGTTGGCCAGTTAACTAGGTGATATTTCCTCTTTGGCCCTGCCCCTTCCCAGAAAAACTTGGAGCGGTGGGAGTCGAACCCCGCATGAATCCCGTCATGCAGGAGGAACAGTCCCATATCATAGATTGGTAGATTGTCGAGGCAGGATTTAGACAGAATGAGTCGCCCCCAGAGGACATCAGTCTTCCCACCCAAGGTTCTATCTTAGCAGCAAGCTTCCGTACCAAAAAAAGCCATTGCTCGAGAGTTAACTTCCTATCCGAAATTGGTAAGCCTAGATAGATAAAGGGGAAGCTACCAAGCTTGCAGTTCAGCTTGTTGGCAATGGCGGTTCTCTCGCTGTTTCGCTAACCAAGAACAAACACTTCGCTCTTGTGATAGTTGATTTTGAGCCCCGACATATCTTCAAAGCACATCAGGAGGAATTTCAGGTTCGGGATATCCTCGTCCGATCCCTGGATGAGGATGAGCGTGTCGTCGGCGTACTGAAGGTGCGTGATGCCCCCTGGCAGAAGGTGTGGGACTAGCCCATGGATGTGTCCGGCCGAAGCTCCGGCTGATAAGATCCCAGAAAGAGCTTCTCCGATAAAATTGAAGAGCAGTGGTGAGAGGGGATCTCCCTGTCGAACCCCTCTCTTATTCCGAAAAATGGCCCCACCTCACCGTTTATAGATATAGCAGTTTGTCCCCCAGAGACAAGTTGCAATATCCGGTGAATGTAGCCTTCATCAAATCCTTTGCAGCGTAGGACTTCCCCCAGGAAGTCCCAGTTCACCCGGTCATATGCCTTCTCGAAGTCGAGCTTGAGGAGCACCCCACTGTGCTTCCTCATCCGGATGTCGTGGATGATCTCCATGAGAGCGAGCGGGCCGTCAAGGATATTTCTGCCCTTAATAAACGATGTTTGATTCGGAGATAGAATCCTGTAAGCTATAGGGTCTAGCTTGGAGGCGTAGGCTTTGGAGATGATTTTGAAAATTACGTTGATCAAGGCAATCGGTCTATATTGTGAGATTTGTTCTGCCCCAAGGACTTTCGGAATGAGTGAAAGGATTCCGAAGTTGAGCCTAGCAATGTCGATGCGCCCCAACATGAATTCATTGAGGATGTGCAGGATACCGTGCTTGACCTGTGGCCAGAAGTGCTTAAAGAAAGCCACAGGGAAGCCGTCGGGTCTTGGAGCGGTGTCTGTCTTCGTATCTTTGTGTTGGGGGGATGGCCCCCGGTAGGCCAAGACTATAGCAAGTTCGCCATGTTTGGGCAATGTTAAACCGGGTCACAGGGTGATCCGGAATCTTAAAGCTCGATTAACCAAAGATGGTACAAACCGGTATCCCTAGAGGGGTATGTCGAGGGTACTCCTCGGCAATGCCCTCCGATTGGGGCTTAGGGTTGATGGAATCCTGTAAGCTGACACGAGACATCGGTTCATAGACAAGCGGGGAGAGCGATTTACCCAGGTTCGGGGCCCTTCATGAGGTAAAACCCTTACGTCCTGCCTGTCTGATCTTGATTATGAGAATATTGGGTTACAATGGGGTGCCGAAGGGTTCGGCTGAGATCTCGTCGAGAGGCTAAGTGCTGCGGCGACCTAGCTCTAAACTTCTGGTGGCTAAGATTGCTAAGATTTATCGTGTCCCTCGGCAGCCCCTCTCCTGGCCTTTATATAGGAGGCCAGGTCTCAAGAGGTCTAACCGAGTACGACTAGGTTTACAGTAGTCATAGCTCTAAACTTTGTTTCTTCGGCTCCTTCCTTGTCTTGTCCGCCAAGGAATCTTCTGCTGCGCCATCCAAGTGGCCCGTCTTGCCATCGAGTATCTTCATGGGCCTCCAACTAGGTCATATAGGGTAGGGCAATGTCGGTTACCCGAAGGGTAATGCCCACGTCAGTAGCCCCCGAGTGTCTAGCCGAAGATAGTTCGGGTAGAGACTAAAGCATGCCTCCACCTAATGTTCTTCTCCCTGATTGTTTTTGTCCATCTTGTACCAGCATTATCTTCTTCTTATCGGGTGCGCGTCCAGCGCTCCCGATGGGAGTAGCCCCCCGAGTCTAGGTACGGATGCTTGCAATCCGTGCGTAGACTCAAGTTGTACCACTCGAATGTTTCGCTCTGCCGAAGTTTTTCTGCAAGTCTTCATGGGTCATCCGATATTTTTGCTTTAAGGCTTGTATTCTTCGATAAGTTTTCCGCGCGTAAGGGATAATGAGTAACGTGCCCAACTTTTGCTGGTTAACTGCCGATGGCAAAACAATGTCACCCTACACAGAATCAAGTCCCCGGGCATGATCCTGGAGTGCAAAACAGTTCTATCGGGTGCGCATCCAGCGCTCCCGATGGAGTAGCCCCCGAGTCTAGGTACGGATGCTTGCAATCCGTGCGTAGACTCAAGTTCTTCACAGGAATATCTTCGAGTTCTCATTTTATCGGGTGCGCGTCAAGCGCTCCCGATGGGAGTAGCCCTCGAGTCTGGACACGAGCGCTTGTGACCGGGTGCAGACTCAAGCGTGACCATCCGATGATTCTTCATTTCCCTTCGACTGCTCACGGCAGTCTTCATGACATCATTGATGACGTATCGCTGCTGTGGTTTGACTGACAAGACTTGACCTGACGGGCCCACCCTAGTTCTGCGCAGGCAGTTTTTAGGGAGTGACCAGTGCACGCGCACCGACCGAGGTGTCTCCTCGATTTTCGCGCGTCGTGGGAATAATGGGCCGCCGGTTCCGTTCTTCTCTTAGACGCCACGTGTACAGCCAGATCTGATCCACCTCCCACGATGCCTGTGAAGTTATGGCCACGATCTTGCGTCAATTTTTACGGCATAAATAGAGGGCCTCCTTGCTTTTACTTTTTACGCCTCCCACTGCTCATCTTCTCGCCCATCCTTCCCTGTCACCTCTGTTCTTCCCTCAAGAGCTTCACGCGCCATGGGCAAGAAGAAGAGCGCCAGCGCCTCAGACGCGGCCAAAGTCAGCCGCGACTGGAGCGCCTCCGCCATTTCCAATCGCGATGTGAACAGGCTGCGAGCCCTCGGCCTTATCTCCTCATCTGACAATGACATCCGTCTTCCAGGTGCCGTTTCTCGCCCAAGGCCTCCGAAGGGCTTTACTGTTATGTTCGCTGCTTTCTTATTCCGTGGTCTCTCTCTTCCTGCCCACGAGTTTCTCCGTTCCCTTCTTTTCTTCTACGGAATTCAGCTCTGGCAGCTGACTCCAAACTCCATTCTCCACCTTTCTATCTTTATCACTGTCTGTGAAGCCTTCCTTGGCATTGACCCCCACTGGGGTCTTTGGAGGAAGATCTTCTATGTTAAGCGTCACAACGACAGCAATGCCCCCCCCGTCGTCGGTGGCGTTGGCTTTGTTGTCAGGAAGGAAGTCGACTATTTCGACTACCCGATGAAGGAATTCGTCCAAGGCTGGCGCAAAAAATGGTTTTATCTGCGAGACCCCTCGGTGCCTGGGCGGCGCTCGAATCTCCCTCCTTTTGAAGATGTCCTGATAGCTCAGCCAAAGAAGTCCTGGCGAAACGCCCTTTCTCCCGAAGAGAGGGCGATAGCTGACAGGCTGTTCGACCAGGTCATCTTCCTGAAGAATACGGGAGGCTTGACGATGTGCGGCACCGAGGTAGTCTCAGTGTTCTTACAACGTCGAGTGCAGCCGCTAATGTCTAGACCCCACCAATTGTGGCTCTATACTGGCAAGGACGAAAGGTCTAGGGTCAGCTCTGCCGACCTGTCGGCTGACGAACTCCGAGATGAAGTCCGCCGTTTAACGTGCCTCAGTATGAAGGACACTATTGTCTTGACGTCGGCTCACCCCCCCTTATGATCTAGACCATCTTCCGACTGAGGTAATTCCTGCTGTGCTTGTTGTTGTTGTTTCTTTCTTCGTTGTGCTCTACAAACTTTCTTCTCTCGATAGGCCTCCGTCGTTGGTCAATGCTATCCTCCTACGCCCGAAAGCGCTGTGGAACCAGAGGATGACGATGATGACTCCGAGGAGACCGAGGACGTCCAACATGTCCTTGAGGACAGCGATGTCCAAGAGGATGAGGTTGCCGAGGATGATGCCTTCATCAGGAGCAGGCGACGTAAGCAGATAAATGAAGATTTTATTACAACGGCTGAGTCAAGTCCTAGCGGACATGATAATGATGCCGTTGGAGCTGCTCCGCCTTCTCCTGCTAAGAAAGGTTCGACAGGTTTTTTTGCTGCCGAAGATGACCTGGACCCGTGAGCATCTATACCCCTTTGTGACTTATTCTCTATTGTTTTGCATGCTAATTATCTACTCTTCTTAAGTAACTCTGATGATGATGATGTTCCTCTCGCAAAGAGGGCCAAATTATCCTTTGAGAGAACGGTATCAGCTAAGGAGCCGAATCCCTCTCCCGTCAAGTCGACGCTGCCCTCACGAACGACTGTAGAGAAGATTCCAATGTCGAAGGTTATTCCTTCTGGCGATGCTCCCACCTCGTCGGCTGCTCGCGACCACGTAAGTGTTTTATTTGTCTTGATTCCTTTCTTGCTTCGCCAAGCTTTTTTCATCCAACTGAATCTTCTTGGTTTTCTTCATTGTAGCCGATTTATGCCACAGTCGATGCTGTGGTAGACTTCGCCGAGCAGTTCACCCGACTGGAGTCTGAAAACGCACAGCTTCGGAAGACCGTCAAAACTTCGGCTAATCAGGTGCTGGAGGCCAACAGGCTTGCCACCGACGCCAAAAACGAAAATGTCTTGCTGAAGGAGGGGTTGAAGAAGCTGAAGCGACAGATGAAGGATGAACAAGATGCCAAGCGCGAAGCTGCAGCCGCAGCCAACAAGAAGGAAGGCGTCCTCCGTGAATCTATCACGAATTTATTGGGTAAAGTTCTTGGCACATAGCTCCTCTTTTAGCATTTCTTTTCTGGTTGCTGATCTGTCCTCTTTCAGAGGCTGCCGATATAACCATCACTCGGGCGCGCATGCTTCGGGAGGACTCTACATCTGATGCCCTTTCTCTCGCCGCTGAGTCCAACGTCCAAGTTCTTGGACTTCTGCAGAAGACTAAAGGAGCATTGTCGAGGCTATACTCGATGATCTTCCCAAAGGTGAAGCAAGACAAGACACTTGGCGAAATGGCAGATGCTTTCCTCATCGACTCTTCTGAGCCTGTAGAGGTATTGAAACGCCGTTCCCGCTTGTTTGGGGCGGTTCTTACTTTCCAGCTGCTGATGGGCCATGGGATGGGGTCTGACTTAGAGAAGTTGTCTAAGGCATTGCCTGTGGACGACGACAACCATCTAGTCGACCTTGAACCCTTCAAACGATCGGCAGTGACATGTGCTAATCAGCTCCTCAAATTGGTTGACGAAGCAAAGACCAAGTCTGCACCTGAAGCTGCCCCTGGCTCATCATCGGCACTTCCTTAAATGCTTGCTCTATTAATTGTAATTAAGACCTGATGCAATTTGACTTGATCCTGTTTTATTTTGGCTCTGTAGCCAGTTCGAACAATCTTTTGAATGTAAAATATACACTCCAGTGCTCCCGATGGGAGATTTATGTCAGTGTTGTTCTGATCTGATAGTTGTACTGCAGATTCCTTCATCTTCTTCCCGTGCCGAATTTTTTCCAAATTCTTCGGCTAGCGATGAATCTGGACTTGTTCGTTGTTTACGTGACCAAGTGTCTCGTTTGAATAAGGATATTACCTCCCTTCACGCGATGGCAGCGTTGTTGAAGAAGAAGAGTGAAATAGCAACTTCCATTGAACAACACGCTCTCGATCGTCTTCATACTGCTACCGAAAGTTTGGGCTGTAAGTGTTAACCCATTTTTTGATTCCTGACGGAGCTTGGATGTTCCCTTAACTGATATTCGTTCCTTTACAGTCGTATCTTCAGATAAATCTGAGGAGAACAGGAAAATCCATGAAAAGGTCGAGGCGATGACTGATGTTGCTCACCCGAAACACGATTTATGGTTGCATCGTCCGAAGGCTGTTATCGTGGCGAAGTTCGAGCATCGGGCAGAGAAGGTGCACTACTATTTTGATAAATTCCACGCTCATCTCACGATGGTTTGGAAGACTTTGTTCCCTCTGGACCAAGCACCCGAAACTCTGTCTGCTTTGTTTAACCGATTCAAATCTCCTGAGAGGATTCGACTGCTGGTGCGGAAAGAGCTCCTTGCTGGTGCTGAACTTGCTTTTGCTTCAGTATTGGCATGTCATCCATCTTTAGACTTGAAGGCCATAGCAAACACCGAGAGAAGTTTAGACCAATATTATGATATCGCTAGAGGTCCTGCATATACCATCATCTCACGGATGGAGACAGGTATCGAGAGAGATCTGAGGGCCCAAGGGAACCAGGGAGCCCCGTCGTGAATGTAATAACCTTGTACCTGCATAAGATTGTTTTGTGTAGATTCATTGTGTGCTTTGCACATCATATAGTCCTGGCGAATTTGTTAATTCGATTGATAATTTATTGTCGAGGGCGGCTGAGTGATCAATTCAACCTGCTCTCCCGACGACTTCGTTGTAATTTGCAAATTTATTGCGAAGTCGATATGTATGTTTTGTAGGAGCGATACCCGTCGACTTAATCGAGGGAATTAGAAGCTTGGCTTCGTCACGCGGTGCACCGGTTTGAGCCTCATTTCATGATAGTATAACCATCGACTGCAGCACTCGTGTATTTTCTCGAGGCTTGGATTGGTTGTTTTGTGTGTCATTAACCTTAGCTCCCGCTGAGAGTATTTAATTAATGACACTGTACGAGCGTGTTTTTGGCCAGCGCTCCCGATGGGAGTAAGAGCCAACGACAGGGGCTCCGAACGATTTGTTCGGATGATGAGGCCTGGATCAAGTAAAAAGGTGGAAAATCTGATTAGAATTTTATTCATAATGCAAAAGCGACCTTAAGGGCTGTCGAGTAAATAAAAACAATTGTATCCTATGTATAGAACCGTCCCAACTGTGCGATGTTCCATGGATTCTCAACGTCTTTTCCTGAAGTTGGGTTTTTGAGCCGATATGCTCCTCCTGGTATCACTTCAGTGACGATGTATGGTCCTTCCCATGGAGACTCGAGTTTCAAGGGTCTCTCTTGCTTCAGCCGCAGTACCATATCTCCAACATTAAGGCTTTGACTGCGTATTCGTCGGCTGTGATAATTTCTCAACGCCTGCTGGTATACCGTCGTTCTTGCCAAAGCAATATCTCGAGCTTCATCAAGGAGGTCCACAGCATCCTGCAACGCGATGTTGGAAGAGGATTATGTGTATGCTATCACCCGAGGAGCTTCGAACCGAACGTCGGCTGGCAGAACTGCTTCGGCTCCATGTACCAAGAAGAACGGGGTGTATTGGGTCGACCTGTTAGGTGTAGTACGCAAACTCCAAAGTACAGATGGTAACTCCTCGACCCAGGCTCCAGCCGCACCCGTAAGGCGTTTCTTGAGGCCATCCCCTATTAGACCATTGATCCTTTCCACCTGGCCGTTGGTCTGTGGGTGGGCCACTGATGCAAATTTCAGTTTGATTCCTCCGTCATCACAAAATTTTCGAAACTCTTTGGAGTCAAAGTTAGATCCGTTGTCTGTGACGATACTGTGAGGCATACCAAATCGACAGGTTATTCCCCTGAAGAACTGAACTGCTATTTCCGCTTTCTGGTTTCGAACAGTGCACGCTTCGATCCACTTGGTGAATTTGTCGACTGCGACCAGTAGGTACGTGTGTCCTCCGGGCGATGACCTTGGCAGTGGTCCAACTTGGTCGAGTCCCCATTGAGCGAAGAGCCACGCCAGAGGTATTGTCATCAGATCTGTCGCAGGGGCGTGCGGTTTTGGTGAGAAACGCTGGCAGGGGTCGCACTTCATGACCAGATCTCGAGCATCCGATGTCGCCGTTGGCCAGTAAAATCCTACCCTGAAGGCTTTCGCCACAAGGGCCCTGCTTCCCGCGTGGTGTCCGCAAGTTCCTTCGTGTATCTCGCGCAACAGTGCTTTTCCATCGTCAATGGCAATACACCTTTGGAAAATACCAGAAATGCTGCGCTTGTAGAGTTCACCATTCACCACAGTGAAGGCTTTTGACCGTCTGACGATTCGTCTTGCTTCTACTGGATCCTCCGGCAACTCCTGCTTTGTTAGGTACGTTAGGAATGGTTTGGTCCATAGTGGCTCAAGGAGGAGGACCTGTTCCGCAAGTGGAGGTGGAGATTCTTCGGCAGTTTGTGGCGGGCTCGCCTCCGATTCGTCAGCCGATGGCTTTGGAGGTGCCGACGCTTTCTCTTTTATCGATCGCTGAGTGATCACTTCGTAGAACACTCCGTCTGGAATGGAGGAGCACATGGACCCGATGTTTGCCAGAGAATCGGCCTCCTCATTGCTGGCTCTGCCGATATGTTTAAGTTCGCACCCTTCAAATTTGGCTTCCATATTTTGGTACAACTGTCGGTAGGCGATCATGTTGTCACTGACTGCCTCACATAGGTTCATCGACTGTTGTACCACCAGGTTTGAGTCTCCATAAATTTCCAGGCGAGTTGCCCCACATGCCTTCGCCATCTTCATTCCGTGCAACAGCGCCTCGTATTCTGCCTCGTTACTTGTTGGCAGGGAGAGATTCATACGTAGTATGTACTTCATCTTATCTCCCTGTGGCGATATTAGTACCACCCCTGCTCCTGCGCCTGTGCTCCGTTTCGACCCGTCGAATTTCATTGTCCATGACCCCGACATGTCGGGTGCTGCTGGTGTCTGTGACTGGATCCAATCTGCCACGAAATCTGGGAGGATTTGGGATTTTATCGCCGTTCGATTAACGTAAGTTATGTCGTGTGGTGCTATTTCGATGGCCCATTGAGACACTCGACCCGTGGCCTCTGGGTTATTCATTATGTTCTTCAATGGTGCTTCGCTTACGACGATAATCGGGTGCTCCGTGAAATAGTGCCGTAGCTTGCGAGCTGACCTCCATACTGCGTATGCCAGCTTCTGATGATGGGGGTACCTCTGCTTTGCAGGCGTGAGCACTTCACTGAGGTAGTAAACAGGCCTCTGCACACCGTGAACCCTCCCTGCTTCTTCTCGTTCGACGACCAGAACGATGCTGAAGACTTGGGCCTTTGCAGCTATGTACATAAGCAGTGTTTCTTTCTCGCGTGGGGTTACGAGGACTGGGGATGTCGATAAGATTTTCTTCAGATTGTCGAAAGACTCCTGCGCCTCATTCGTCCATTCGAATTTTTCTGACTTTTTCATCAAGTTGTAGAAGGGCAAAGCTTTTTCTCCTAGTTTGGCGATGAATCTGCTAAGCGCTGCCAATCGTCCTGCCAATTGCTGCACTTGGTGCAGATTCTTTGGTGGCTCCATGTCGAGAATAGCTTTGATCTTCAAAGGGTTAGCTTCTATTCCTCTAGCTGAGATGAAGTAGCCGAGTACTTGTCCCTTGGCACCCCGAAGAAGCATTTCTTCGGGTTCAACTTGATTTTGTACTTGTCTAGGTTGTCGAAGGTTTCCCGCAAATCGTCGATGAGAGTGGTGGCGTGCTTCGTTTTTACCACAATATCGTCGATGTAGACTTCGATGTTCCTCCCAATCTGTTCTCCAAGGCAAGCTTGCATGCACCGTTGGTAAGTCGCCCCTGCATTCTTCAACCCAAAGGTTATGACGTTGTAGCAGAAAACGCCGTGTGGGGTGATGAACGCAGTTAACTCCTGGTCTTCTTTCTTCAGCTTGATCTGGTTATACCCGGAGTATGCATCAAGGAAGGAGAGGCGGTCGCATCCAGCTGTGGAGTCGACTATCTGGTCTATACGAGGCAGCGGGAAGTGGTCTTTTGGGCAGTGCTTATTAAGACTGGTGTAATCGATACACATGCGGAGAGCGGTTGTGTCTTTTTTCGGTACCATGAAAGGATTAGCCACCCACTCAGCTTCCTTGAGCTCTCAAATGAATCCTGCCTTGCGGAGTCGACTAACTTCTTCGCCAATTGCTCTTCTCTTTGGCTCGGAAAATCGACGCATCGACTGTTGTACTGGTTTGGCTGTTGGGTCAACATTGAGGGCGTGCTCAGCGAGTTCCCTGGGGATACCTGGCATGTCGGATGGTTCCCATGCAAATATCTCCCAGCGCTCACGGAGGAACTCGATGAGCGCGCCTTCCTATGCATCGTAAGGTCTGCCGACGTATTGACCGTCTTCTTCGGGTCAGTGGGGTGCACCTGCAGCTTCTTTGCTTCCTTCGCAGCATCAAATTCGTCGGACCTTACGTTTCGATTGTCGGCTGGTGGCTGCGTATGATCCGTGACGGCGTCGACAGCGTTGAGTTCTTCCTTGGCTCCGAACCTTGAGGCGATCTTTTGGAAATCTCTGTCGCAGTTGTCTGAACGGGTAAAGCTTCCATGAACGTTTATTGGTGTCCCATTGTTGCCAGGCATCTTCAGTTTCAGATACGCATAATGAGGTACGGCCATAAATTTGGCAAACGCAGGCCTGCCGAGGATGGCGTGGTACTGAGATTCCCAGTCAACTACTTCAAACTCGATTTTTTCCTTCCTGAAATTGCCAGGCGTGCCGAAAACTACATCCAGTGATGTTTTACCTAGAGAATAAGCGGGTCGAGTCGGTATAATGCCATGGAATCCTGTATCGGACTCTCTTAGCATGTCGACTATTAAACCCATTGCTTTCATCGTGTTGGCGAATAACAGGTTCAAACCACTTCCTCCATCCATGAATACTTTGCTCATATTGTACCCTCTGATCTGCGCCTCAAGGACAAGGGCTGCGTGACCTGGCCTAGGAACGGCCTTCGGGTGATCTCGCCTCGCCGAAGGAGATGCTCTGATCTGACCAGTCGATGAATTCGGGTGTATCAACCATGGCGACTTCCGCATACTTTACTTCTCGTGAGAATTTTTTGATTTCTCTCTTTGAAAAGCTGGTTTTATGGATCATGTTGACCTGCCCACATGGTTCCGGGAACACCTCGGTTCGTACATACTTGTCTCCTTCTGCTGGCTCGTATGGCTCCGGTACGTATGGTTCTAGCGGATAACTGTAGGATCCTGCCCTTCTCTCCATTATGTGAACCCTTGACATGGCTTCGGCTCTGAGGTCGTCGCAGAACTGCCGAATTTCCAGGAAATGTCGACAGTTCCTTAGTAGGTGGCTGGATTTCTCTCGACCATCCTTCGGATCGATGTAAGAGTGAAGGTAACACGGTGCCTCGAGCTGCTCCGTAGCCGATAGATACGGTGAGCGAGTGCGGCCCTTGATCGATTGCGTGTCCTGCCATCCTAGTTCGAGCTGATATGGGTGAGCTGCTATTCGTTCTTCCTCTTCGCGGCGTGAGTCCCTTCGTCTTTCCTTCGCCCCATTGTGACATCGAAACTTCCTCGGTTGCCTTCTTGCATGTTCCTGGATGGGACTTCCAGGGTTGTTGCCGGAGTGACACCTTCCGAAACTGAGGTCCTTGGGCTAGATGCGCTTGACCTAGGGAGGCGAAGGAAGCCTCCGGAGTCGATGATGAAGTGGATACCACCAAAAGTAGTATTCATGCCGTCACACAATTCTGCAGGGATCAGGTGCGGCGCCTCGGGGTGTGGTACGAACTCGAAGGATCCGCAGCGGATTGAATTTTTCGGGACTGATGGCGTTGGTGACTCGAGTAAGAACGCCGCAGATGTGACTGGTACTGCCGATGACTTGCCTGGTGCCGACAGGCTTCCCACAGATGGCGCCAATTGTCGAGGGTACTCCTCGGCAATGCCCTCCGATTGGGGCTTAGGGTTGATGGAATCCTGTAAGCTGACACGAGACATCGGTTCACAGACAAGCGGGGAGAGCGATTTACCTAGGTTCGGGGCCCTCGATGAGGTAAAACCCTTACGTCCTGCCTATCTGATCTTGATTATGAGAATATTGGGTTACAATGGGGTGCCGAAGGGTTCGGCTGAGATCTCGTCGAGAGGCTAAGTGCTGCGGCGACCTACCTCTGAACTTCTGGTGGCTAAGATTGCTAAGATTGATCGTGTCCCTCGGCAGCCCCTCTCCTGGCCTTTATATAGGAGGCCAGGTCTCAAGAGGTCTAACCGAGTACGACTAGGTTTACAGTAGTCCTAGCTCTAAACTTTCTTTGTTCGGCTCCTTCCTTGTCTTGTCCGCCAAGGAATCTTCTGCTGCGCCATCCAAGTGGCCCGTCTTGCCATCGAGTATCTTCATGGGCCTCCAGCTAGGTCATATAGGGTAGGGCAATGTCGGTTACCCGAAGGGTAATGCCCACGTCAGGGTATGCCGGAGAGCTAGTCCAAGGAGGCTATGCGGTTAAGTCAGAAGATACCGGTATAAGATACCGGTATACCGGAACCAGGGGTCACTGTAGCCTGTCGGCACTCTGGTCAAAGATTCCCTCGGGAGCTAGAGGACAAAGATGAGCGAAGCAAATCAGCTTTAAACGAAGCCCTGGCGCCAAAGCAGAAGATGACGTAAAAGCTACCAGAGGACGTCATCAACCCCTGATTAAAGACATATCGGTGTCATCTGAGGCCAAAGAGGCTTTGTAAAGTAGTTTGTCTAGTCAAAGATGTTGTTAGGGTCCCTTCCCTTGTAAGCCACCCTCTCCCCTATATAAGGAGAGGGGGCACACCCCTACGGGGGACGGTTGATCAGTTAGAAGGTAGCACCTAGAAAAAAGGGCTTGTACTGTTCTTCTTCAACCTCTGGCCAAAGCCGAGTTCATCAATAAAGATACCGGTATTCCACCCGAAATCCATCCTTGTGTTACCAAAACCCTCCCCCGAATCCTCTAGCGCACATTCGGCCCCAACTTAAGCCATCCTATGGCATCTGTCTGTTCACCACGACGACGCTTGGCGCCCACCGTGGGGCCAGCAGCTGCGCTTGCTGGAGTTCATATTCGGGCGGGCCTCCTCACCATCTCCGGCGAGCGCGTGGTCAGTGGCCTCGTTTGCCGCCTCGGCTCGCTGGACTTCATCAACGACAACACTGGCTGCTTCTCCAACGGCGATAAATTCCCCAAGAACGGCCGCATCATCGAGTTTGGCAGCCACCGCGTCTACCTCGGCACCGTCCCTGTGCGCCAGTACCTCTTGCCGGTGCTGGTGGCGCCGGACCCGCCAAGATCTGCTGCGCGCGGGCCACGCAACGACTGCACTGCCGGCAGCGTGGAGGTGCTGATGGTTGCCGCGGGCGACACCGGCAAAGGAGCTGCCGCGGAAGGCACAAGACAGACCAAGTCCACGCGGCCAGCCAAGCCTCCTACCGAGCGCGACGAGATCATCGGTAGAACATCTGCAGCGCCACCGGAGACTCCACTCCAAGCGGCCATGAGCGTGCTGGCAACGCCCATCGCGCAGAACATCAATCCGGCAGCGGCTCAGGCGGAGCTGGAGGCGCAGCGGGAGAAGTTGCTCTCCGGAGGCGCGGACATCATCAAGGCTCAGCGCGAGCTGAACCTAACCCTACGTGAGTATAATGGTGCCCATGGCTTTGCTTCCGTTAGCGCTCTGCCTGCTAGAGTAGCGGAAAACCGGCTCAGAGGTCGTAACTTAGATCAAGATTTGCGCCGGGAGGTTCTTGCCGAAAAGAGTTCGTCGGTATCTTTGAGCATCGTAGAAAAACCTAAGTACAACAGCCCGGATAAAACAATAAAAGCTGCTAAGGCTACGGTAGAGATGTGTGATTCGCTTACCGGCGATGCTCTAGCAAAACAACAAGATCGAGTTAGCGAATTGCTAGAAATGATACAGGAGCAAAATGCTGAGCTTGCTAGGGCGAACCAAGCAGCTGCGGCATCGAAATCGGTGCGTTCGACAAGGAATGCCGGAAGCAAGTCCCATGAGCAGACATCGTCCCCCCATCCGGACAGAAGAAGAGAAAAAGAGGCAAATGCGCAGCAAATGACTGTGTATGATCCGGTACTTGCCGGAAAACAACAGGCCGGGCAACATGATGCCGGCAGAAAAAGCCAAGGGGCAGGTCGTGGGTATGCCGGGAAAGGCTATGCCGGAAACGCCTATGCCGGTAAAGGTGAAACCGGGCAAAATTATCGAGCTGCAAGGGCAGCATGTGCTCAAGAGGAAATGCCACCACCAAGGTACCGGCAGGCAAGAGCCGCGGTACCGGAATGTTACGATGAAGCGTATTTTGGAATGGAAATGGTCGGAGTTTACCGGAACCCGTTGGGAGAGCGTGTTGGACAAAGACACCTGCCAGACCAGGATGCGAGGCACAGGCTGGACAGAGTGCATCTCTCTGAGATAATCGAAGCCGAGGGTCCTCCGGGTCCAAAATGCTTTGGCCCGCGAATCATGAGGGAAGAGCCACCGGTGCGCAACTTCCAGTTGCCCCGTGGTACAAAAACATATGATGGCACACCAAAGCCGGAAGACTGGCTAGCGGATTACGTAACCGCGGTGTATGTTGCTGGCGGCGGAGGTATCGCCACAGGCGAAGGAAACCGGCGTTGGGCCGTAAGAATCATACCGTCCTTCCTGGTAGGACCGGCGCGTATTTGGCTCAACAACTTGCCAAAAGGAAGTATAAATGGGTGGCTTGATTTTGAGGAAGCTTTCGTGAGCAACTTCAAGCAAGACGTACCGAAGACCAAACAGGCCGCAGCAGCTCGCTCTATGCCAGCAGCGCGCCAATGAAACAGACCGGGACTATCTGACCCGGTGGAACTCCACAAGGAACTCCTGCGATGGGGTGATAGAAGCGCAAGCTATCGCGTGGTTCTGCAATGGGTGCCGGAGAGGCTCACCGCTGTGGCAGAAGTTGCAAAGAAACATGCCGGCAACTTTGGCAGAAATGATACGTGTGGCAGATAGCTACGCGCTGGGAGACCCAATGCAACCGGCAGTTCAGGCTGAGCCGGCGCAAACCAGCCAGCCGCGCCAAGATCAGTACCGGGACAACCGGCATAACAAAAGAAGGGAAGATTTTCCGGATCGAAGGTATGGTCCCCAGCAAGTGGCCGCGGTGCAGGATCATTCCGGTGCCAGCGGAAGCCAAAGACAAAAAAACGGATCGCAGCCGTGGGCGGGTCCACAGAAACAATGGGTTGAAAAGAAACCATGGAAAAATGAAGACATATACACCATGGAATCCGCGATGGATCAACCGTGCCGTTGGCACACACCGAATCCGGCGAGACCGGCAAACCATTTGACAAAAGATTGCTCCTGGACCAAAAGGTTGATGGAGAGGGGCATGATGAAAGATGCCAGGGACCAAGGTTCCGGAAGATTACCACCACCACCACCGCTTACCGGTGCAAATGCACAGCCGGTACAGCCGCCGCCAAACCGGCAACAGAAGCAAGAAGTTCATCAAGTGGGAAATGGCAATGACCAAGCACCACCACCGGCACCTTTGGGCCAGAATGTTTACCTAGATCCACACCTGTGATGTGTCGTGTTTGTCCCAGAACCCACAGATAAGCAAAGTATGCATCACCGTTCCATGGAAGTGAACGCGGTGATGCCGGCATTTCCAAAGTACATGCTGTGGTCAGATCAGGAAATTACCTGGTCATTCAAGGATCACCCAAAGATAATGCCAAACCCGGGTGGTTATGCTCTAGTTGTGGATCCAATCATGCATGGGCCAACAACAAGAGTCAAGTTCAGCAAAGTGCTGATAGACAACGGGAGTAGCATAAACATCATGTACCGGCACACCATGCGAACGCTGGGCATAACAGAAAACATGCTGCAGCCAACTCACACAACTTTCCACGGGATTGTTCCGGGCTTATCCTACTCACCCATGGGAAAAATCCGGGTGGATGTGTCCTTTGGAGGGCGTGACAATTGACGGGTCGAGAATCTTCTGTTCGAAGTGGTGGATTTGGACAGCCCTTACCATGCACTGCTAGGGAGACCGGCATTGGCGGCGTTCATGGCCTCCACTCATACCGCATATCTCAAGATGAAAATGCCGGCACCTCGTGGACCCTTAACTGTGGTGGGAAATTATAAAGTCTCACTGGAAACCGCTTCCGCCGGATCAAACCTGGCGGAATCGCTGGTGATAGTGGAGGAAAAGAAAAGAATGCAAACTGCTGTGGCGCTGGCTCAGTCCTCGCAGCTGAGCTTAGCGGCGATGAGCGGAAGCTTGGGCACACCGGCATTCAAGCCGACAAAGGAAACAAAGGACATCGTGCTGGACCCGGCATACCCAGAGCGTAACGTTCGTATCAGTGCCAGCCTGAGTGAGGCATAGGAAAGCGCGCTCATCAGCTTCCTCCGTGAGAATCGGAACATCTTTGCCTGGTTTACCGATGACTTGGTGGGGGTTTCGAGGGAGCTGGCTGAGCACTCTCTAAATGTCCGGAAGGATGCGAAGCCGGTGAGGCAACCTTTGCGCCGGTTCGCTGAAGACAGGAGGAAAATCATAGGAGAAGAAGTGACAAAGTTACTGGTTGCTGGTTTCATCGTGGAGGTGCTGCATACCGAGTGGCTGGCCAATCCGGTGTTGGTCGAGAAGAAAAAAGAGGAAGACCCCAGGGCTCCAAAGGTGTGGCGCATGTGCATCGACTACACCAACCTGAACAAGGCTTGCCCAAAAGATCCATTCCCTTTACCCTGGATTGATCAAGTGATCGATTCTACTGCTGGTTGTGAGTTGTTGTCTTTTCTGGATGCTTATTCCGGTTTCCATCAAATCCCCCTGAAAAAGGAAGATCAAATAAAGACTGCGTTCATTACCCCGCACGGGGCTTATTGCTATGTTACCATGCCTTTTGGGTTGCGCAACGCTGGTGCAACGTACCAGCGCTGTATGCAAAAATGCCTGTTTGATCAAATCGGTAAAAATGTGCAAGTCTATGTAGATGATGTCGTGATAAAAACTAAGGTAAAAGACACCTTGATCAATGATCTGAGGCAAACGTTTGACAATTTGAGAAGATTTCGGATGAAACGTAATCCGGCAAAATGCACCTTCGGTGTTCCAGCCGGAAAACTGCTGGGTTTTCTGGTATCAAGCCGCGGTATAGAAGTTAACCCGGTAAAAATCAGAGCCATAGAAAGAATGACCATACCGCAGGATCTTAAGGATGTGCAAAAGTTTACCGGAAGCTTAGCGTCGCTAAGCCGGTTCATAAGCCGGTTAGGAGAAAAGGCCCTGCCATTCTATGCCTTGATGAGAAAGTCAGATACTTTCGTCTGGACCCCGCAGGCAGACGCAGTGTTCAAGGAGCTTAAGCAAATGCTGGCAACAGCTCCGGTATTAGCCTCGCCCTTGGAAAGAGAACCCATGTTGCTTTACATAGCTGCAACAAACCGGGTCGTAAGTGTCGTGGTTGTGGTAGAAATAGATGAGGAGGGAAAAACTGTGCAGAGGCCAGTATACTACCTGAGCGAGGTGCTCTCCCTCTCGAAACAAAACTACCCTCACTTCCAAAAAATGACATATGGTGTATTCATGGCCGCCACGAAGCTTAAGCACTACTTCGAAGAGCACCCAATGAAAGTGGTGAGCGAGGCACCTATCTCGGAAATTATGGGCAACAAAGACGCCAGTGGACGGATCGCCAAATGGGCAATCCAGCTATCACCCTATGTACCGGTGTACGAAAGGAGAGATGCCATAAAATCACAAGCCTTGGTGGATTTCCTGGTCGATTGGGCGGAGATGCAATACAAACCGCCGGAACAAAGAATAGAGTACTGGAAGATGCACTTTGATGGATCCAAGATCAAAGAGGGCCTAGGTGCCGGCGTGTTCCTCACCTCGCCTAAGGGAGATCATCTCCGGTATGTTCTGCAAGTACATTTCAGGGCATCAAACAATGTTGCTGAATATGAAGCTCTGGTTCACGGGCTCAAGGTCGCAAAAGAAATCAGCGTTCACCAGATCATTTTCTACGGTGATTCAGATCTTGTGGTACAGCAATGTTCCGGAGATTGGGATGCGAAAGATGCCAACATGGCCTCATACCGGTTTCATGTGCAAAAGATTGCCGGATTCTTCGAAGGGTGTGAGTTTCACCATGTGCCGCGGGCAGAAAACGAAGCCGCGGATGCTTTATCCAAGCTGGACTCGTCCAGGCAGGAAATTCCTCCCGGAATAGCCGTGGCTCACTTGAGGACACCGTCGATCAAACCAAGTCCGGAGTCAGAGTCAATTTTCGTACCAGAATCACACATTGTGCCGATGGATATTGACGAAGGAAACCCGGGGACTGTTCCGGCAAACCCGGGGACTTCGGGGTCAAAACCGGAAGAAGCTATGCTGGTGGATAGCATGGAGATAGATGTGCCGGTGTTTATGGTTCGAGAAGCACCAACTTGGGTTGAACCTATTAAGGAATTCCTGATCAACAGCACCTTGCCGGTTGACGAAACTGAATCAAGGAGGATCCAGAGAAGGTCCAAGGCCTATACCATCATCAACGGTGAGGTATACAAAAGAAGTGTTACCGGTGTCCTCCAAAGGTGTGTGGAACCGGAAGAAGGAAAATAAATGCTCGTGGAAATTCACCAAGGAGAGTGCGGGCACCATGCTTCATCCAGAGCGCTGGTGGCAAAGGTGTTCTGGCATGGGTTCTACTGGCCCACGGCACTGGAAAATGCAGAGGATCTGGTACGAAAGTGCAATGGGTGCCAGAGGTACGCCAAGCAAAATCATACCCCATCATCCGGTCTAAAAACTACACCGATAACTTGGCCTTTTGTTGTTTGGTGCCTAGATATGGTTGGACCATTCAAAACAGCGAGAGGGAGCATGACTCACATCTTGGTGATGGTTGACAAGTTTACTAAGTGGCTTGAAGTGAAACCTATTGCAAAATGCGATGGGCATACGGCCGTAAAGTTCTTGAAAGATGTTATCTTGCGGTATGGATACCCGCATAGCATCATTACTGACAATGGGACAAATTTTTCCCAAGGAGAATTTAAGCGGTTCTGTGAGGACAACAACATCCGGTTGGATTTATGTTCAGTGGCACACCCACAGGGCAATGGCCAAGTGGAAAGAACAAATGCGCTGGTACTTTCCGGTATCAAACCAAGGCTCATTGAACCACTTGAAAAAACGCCGGGATGCTGGCTCGATGAGTTACCATCAGTGCTGTGGAGCATAAGAACAACACCAAACCGGTCTACCGGATACACACCATTTCTTCATGGTCTATGGGGCAGAAGCGGTAATACCAACCGACATTATCCATGACTCACCACGGGATCAGCTCTATACCGAAGAAGAGGTAAATGAGGCCCGGGAGGATGATATGGATTTACTGGAGGAAGAAAGAGAGATGGCTTTGGCAAGGTCAGCCATATACCAGCAAAACCTCAGATGCTATCATAGCCGGAAGGTTAATCCGAGAGTTTTCCGGGAAGGAGACTTGGTGTTACGCCTGCTGCAGCGCACTGAGGGGCGGCACAAGCTTTCACCTCCGTGGGAAGGGCCATTCATTGTGAGCAAAGCTCTGCACAATGATGCCTACTACTTGATCGATGCACAGGAATCGAAGAAGGGAAAGGCGGACAAATCCGGAGAGGAAACCAAGCGCCCATGGAATATAGCTTTGCTGCGCCCTTTCTATTCCTGAAGATATGATGTAAGGCGTTCTTTTTTGTACCTTATTTACTATGAATAAAAGATGCCGGCACCTCGAGTAAGACTCGGGGACTGCCTGTACCGGAATTGCATGCAATGTGTTTATTTTTTCAGTATACCGGTTTGGCTGTTGGACATTTTCTTTTTCCGGTTTAGTAACGTGCTAAACCTAATGGAGTCTTCGACTTTACTGCTGTCCGAAACCCGGCTTCATGTCAAGCAAGATAAACCGAAAGGATCTAAACACGTGAAAAACGCGAAGAGAAATCAAAAACAAACAATCCGATGAAAGTTTAACTAACCCCGGTTGTACCGGTTTTTTGTGAAAAATTTCGAATTTTTTGTAAGTTCAAGAAAGTGCTTGCTTGGCAAAAGAACTTTGTGACTCATACGCCAAAACACCCAGAGAGGTAGGCAGAGCTAAAGCAAAATAACCAAGTGTGCATCAGATTGGATGCGGAAACAATTCCGGAATCTTCACTGTGCAAGATCAAAGCAAACAATAAGAGCAAACTGACAAAGTTGCATACCGATATAACATAATAAACTACCGGCTTAATATATAAGTTTACCGGCCTACCGGTTAAATAAGGTAGCACATCCAAAAGGACTTAGAGTATTGTGTTACATCATCCACCCCGGCATACCGGGGGCAAATTTAACTCGGCATTGTTTTGTGAGACACCACAGGAACATGATCGGATAAAAGAGGAGCGAAGTCCTCCCAGAGCTTATCGCGGGTTGATGGGGGCTTGCGCAGCAGGTTCCGGAGCGGCAGGAGCTGGTTCTGTACCACCGGGAGCTGGTTCTTGATGCTCGGCCTCGCCTTCAGCATCGCCCTCTCCGGCTTCTTCTTCTTCCTCCTCTGCATCGGAAAAATCTTCAACGATGTCGGCAGGAGGAGGGATAAAAGTTCTGGTGGAGGCGTATTGGGCAATCCGGTAGGCGCGATCACGACGCTTGGCGGTTAGCTTCGGAACGGTGTCCGTCGGAGCTTGGCCGCGCATGCTGTGTAGTGCATCCAAGTCCAGGCCCTCGTACCAGGAACACGCGAAGCGAAGCGCAGCATCCGCTCTAGCGCGGGCACCAGAGTGACGCCATTTGCTTAACTGCCGGCTCGTTTCGTGGAGGAGGCGTTCAGCAATAAGGTCAATGCTCTCCGGAACAACCTCGCCCGGCCAAAGGCACTTGAAGACAGTGGTGGCGGCATCAGGCAGCAAGCCAAGGGTCCGATCCACCGCGCGCATATGAGTAATCCGGCAAAACAGCGCGGTAAGATAGTCCTTGGTGGTCCAGGGGAGATCGCGGTCCACCACGTCCTCGACCTGCTGCTTGTTAACAACAGCTTTGGCGCGGACCTGCGAGTCCGGGAAGAGCCCTGGGCAAAAGTTTAAAAAGATAAGGATAAGGGCGAACCGGTAAGAACAAGCCTGTGGAAACTTGAAAGCTTATAAGCAAGAGAAACAACAACTTACTGACAGCCTTGCGGTCGGTATCCTTCACCATTTCCTCGATACCGCTCAGGTAAGCCTGAACGGACGCAAGGTGCTCCTTCTCCTCCCGCAGCTGCTTCTGTGCCTCCTCCAGCTCGCGGCGAAGTTGCCCTTCAGTATCAGCAAGTTGCTTCCGGGCCTCCTCAACCTGGGAATTGCCGGCGCTTGATGACCCACAAGTATATGGGATCGCAACAGTCTTCGAGGGAAGTATTACCCAATTTATTGATTCGACACAAGGGGAGACAAAGAATACTTGAAAGCCTTAACAGCGGAGTTGTCAATTCAGCTGCACCGAAACAGACTTGCTCGCAAGAGTTTATCAGTAGTAACAGTTTTATAGCAGT